>NW_010102980.1:105444-147044 GCF_000699245.1 Pterocles gutturalis | reverse complement strand
ATCACTGTGTATCACTCATTTGTACATTTGTATATAGTATTATTTTCAATATTATTGTAGTTTAGTTATTAAATTATCCTTATCTCAACCCACGAGTCCTTTTTTTCCCTTTACCCCAAAAACTGGGATACACATTTAGCATAAGCCACTTGGCTAGTCAACACTAGGGGATCTGCCAATCAGGCTGGTCCTGTCCAGTCAGAACCTTTACGTACTAACCCCTTTAACTCTCTCTCCCCTTGGGTGGGGGTGGAGGGGCTGGATTTGTGTGAGCGGGGGTGTGTGTGTGGTTTTGGCCCCCAGCCAAGGGCTAACCCATCACACCAGTACACACACACATGTGCACCTACATGGTCTGCATTGGCAGGCTTTCACAGGGCACCAGCTACCCTGGCTCTGCCTGGGACATGGGCAGGATGCACATCTAACCTGACCTGCTTGGAAAGTATCATGGCAGTACCCAGCAGTGTAGCACTGTCCTTATTCTCCATGAGACACTGAGGGTATCACTCCAGCTGCTACTCCAAAACCACTCAGGTCTACAAATCCTGTGACGTATCTATTATACATCTGCAGATGTCAGGAGTACCCTTGGGTATCTAAAATGGAAGAAAACCTGTGTTTAAGGCACTTTATCACTCCCTTGGGGTAATATTAAATCTGAGACTAAGACATCTAAATTTAGGAGCAGGATGCAGTTGACTAAACAAAAACACAGCACCATACAGTATTCAGGACAGTCAGGTAGAGCTTTCTAAGGTATCACTTATGGCAGCATACTTTAATATTTAGGTACCTCAGATGTTTACATGTGACCTGTACATATAAGCTTCCACTATAGTCAGTGGAGACCTTGACTCGATTCAGTTGCACATACATACACATAGAGTTACATTTAAGATGCCCTATAGTGTGGAAGACACTCATGTGTAGGTGACAGATATGACAAAGGACCTACAACAGAGCAATAGCTTTCCATAGTGGCAAGTAAAAACCAGGGAGGATATTTCAAGTAATCTAAAACATCACTGAGCCCATGTGTGGGCATCTGAACTCAGTTGCCATTGAGTACATTCAGTGGTGCCTAGAAAGTGACTCAGATAATGCTGAAAACCTGCATTACGGCTTTAATAAGGTTATAGCAGATAGTCGTTTAGACATCTACATTTAGGCATCTTTACCTGGAGCTGAATCCTACCTTACTGATTAGACAGATGAAGCCAGAGTAGACACAGTGTCCTGGGTTAAGCTGAGACAGAGTTAACTTTCTACATAATAGCTAGCAAGAGGCTGTGTTTTGGATTTGTGCTCAGAAGAAAGCTGATAAAAAGTAATGTTTATGCGGCTGCCAAGGTCTTTCAGCTTCTCTGGCTCTCTGGAAACAGGAAAAGCTGGGAGGGAGCACAGCCCCAGTTACTAGCCTAGGATTTGATCTTAGATTTGACTGAGACACAAAGTGGCCAATAATCTATTCCATAACATACACGTCATGCCCAGTATATAGGTGAGGACCCTCTGGAAGATCGTCCCTTTTTGGTTCTCTTTTGCTCCAGGTCATCTTTTTCCAGGTGGTCACTCTCCCAATGCCTTCCCCCCCCACCCCGGTCAGTTCTCGTTCTGGGACGCTCGGACTGTTATCTCCATTCCGTGAGTGTGGTTTTGGGACTCTCCCTGCTCTGGGATCGTTAGCTGGGAACAGGCTGAGCCTTGGTCATTGGGTGGGGGGGCAGTGTCGCTGTGTATCACTCATTCGTATATTTGTATATAGTATTATTTTCAATATTATTGTAGTTTAGTTATTAAATTGTCCTTATCTCAACCCACGAGTCCTTTTTTCCCTTTACCCCTTTAATTCTCTCCCCCATCCTCGGGTGGGGGGGGCAGGGAATTGGGTGAGTGGGTGTGTAGTTTGGCCCCCAGCCAAGGGCAAACCCATCACCTGCAGGATCAAATCCATCCACCATTTAACAGCGAGTCTGCAAGCCTTAGTCCAGAGTGGCAGGAGACATTCTGGATTACTACACTGCTTAGCACACTTGGACAGCTAGGCTGTAAGGTGTCCTTGTAAAGGGGAAAATAGGATCATACACTTCCAGGGCCAGCTCTGTCAGAGTGGTATAGATACAGACACTGAAGTTCCAGTCACTTAAATAGCTCTATACAGAACTAGTAATGAAGATCATCCTAGTGATTGCACAGTGCTAATCATTTATGTGGCAACAACACCACTTACCTCACCTGACCACACGGTTAAGACCAACTAATACAGCAAATCATACCAATGCCCAGTAAAAATGACTAGTTCACTGTAATTTTTAACCTTTAACTGTTTAAAAAAAAAATCCATTTATGGTTCAAGTATCAGGAGGACATAGTTTCCCTTCCTCTTCTTATTCTATTATTAAACTGCATACTTTGGAAGTCACTACCTGGGTAAAAAATACCTCAACTCTTCAACAGTTCCCACTGTGACCTGTACATGTTCATTTAAGCTTGGAGAGACGGAACAGGCTAATTAGAGAGCATATTAGGTCTGCTTAGTTTCCGTAGCTTCCATGGAGATTCAGGTCAAATAAAAATATGTCAAATAGTCTGACCTCTTGCAGAAGAGAAGTCAGAGAATTCCACCTAATACTTTTTGTCAAGAAGACATTACTTCTTTCATTATAGTGGTGAATATTATCAGTGGTTTGGGAAGGAGAGCTTGAGTTCCTACATCATTAATGTAACTGCCCATGGCCAGGTAGACACAGGGGAACATAATCATTCATAACATCACATAAACAATAGTACTCTGGTTATTTGTAAGTTTTGTGTTGTTCTTGCTTGTGACCTAAATTTACAAGAAGTCTGAGGTTACTTTCCATCTTGCTGGAGTTCACTGCTTTTGGGAACATTAAATATTTCACTGCTATGTGGAATTTTGGCTTCTGCAAACTCTACTGTCATTCTGTCACTGCTGCCTCTGTGCCTTCCCTTTAGGTGATGGGTAGATCTATAATCTATTATGTTCTGCAAATACACTGCCAGCGTACTGTCACTTATTAGTTTACTTTAGAAATCTCTCTTTCAACAGCAGCTGACAAGGACTGGGCAACTAGTCAAAGCCATTCCACTTTGGGGACCAGGAAGCCTATGCCCAGGAGATGTGAAAAGAAAAGCCAAATTGTGTTGTTCTCCTCCATTCCTCTGCTATTAAGAGAGCTAGAAGAGCGAGGAAAGCAAGAAAGGAGGGTGAGCTGGAGTTAGTGCAATAAACTACTTGTGGTATTATTGTTATTCTTAATAATCACCAATGTTTATCCCCAAAATCATAAGCATGAAGAATAAACATACATATATCCAGATTAGAGCAATTATTTTAAAGTAGCTAAGCTGTGCATATTAATTCAGAGGAACTAAAATAAAGTATCAATTAGATTGTGTTGAATCTTCCAAAAAACCTGAAAGACACATAGTGTCATGGAGGTAAACCTTTTTACTCTGTTTATTATATATTTGTCATTTATATATTTGTCATTTATGAAGAGATATTGTCTGCCTTATTGCCTAGGCACTTTAGGATCTTCACAGCTGACTTAGTGTCATAGGATCATAGAATGGTTTGCATTGGAAGGGACCTTAAAGATCATCAAGTTCCAACTCCTCTGACACAGGCAGGGACGCCTTCCACTAGACCAGGTTGCTCAAAGCCCCATCCAGCCTGGCCTTGAACACCTCCAGGGATGGGGCATCCACAGCTTCTCTGGGCAACCTGTTCAAGTGTCTCACCACCCTCATAAGAAAAAAATTCTTCCTAGTACTTTATCTAATGCTATCCTCTGCCAGCTTGAAACCATTACCCCTTGTCATATCACTACACTACCTCATAAAGAGTGCTTCTGCATCTTTCCTGTAGGCTCCCTTTAAGTACTGGAATGCTGTTTTGAGCTCTGCCTGGAGCCTTCTCTTCTCCAGGCTGAACAAGCCCAACTGTCTCAGCCTGTTCTCATATGGGAGAGGCAACAGCCCTCTGACCATTTTCATGGCCCTCCTCTGGACTCTCTCCAACAGGTCCATGTCCTTCTTCTGTTGGGGGCCTCAAAACTCAATGCAGTACTCCAAGTGGGGTCTGATGAGAGTAGAGTAGAGGGGGAGAATCACCTCCCTCGACCTGCTGCTAATATTTCTTTTGATGCAGCTCAGGACATGGTTTGCTCTCTGGGCTGAAAGCGCACATTGCTGGGTCGTGTTCAACTTCTCATCAACCAACACCCCCAAGTCCTTCTCTTCAGGGCTGCTCTCAATCCATTCTCCCAGCCTGTATTTGTCCTGCAGGCTTAAGCTTGAAAAAATATTTAATTTTTTTGTCCAATAGGTCTTTAAGCCTTGTGGGTTTGCCAGCACTGAGGAAGGCCATTACAAATATACAGGTAAACAGAGGTTAATGATTAACAGGTTAATATCCAAGGCAGACAAGGACTGCTTTGCGTAAAATAGCAGTCCAGCAGCAATTACCTGGCACACTCCTAAAGTTAACAGTTGTTTGAAGTAGACAACCGGCGTTACCTTATACAGCAGGAGGAAACAAAATTAAATTATACCGGAGCTAAAGACCTGCTAAAAGGACTTGTGAAAGCGTTACCCCTCTTGTTAGCTGCCAACCCCCAGTAAGCTTTTGGTCAAATTGCCAGCAAGACAGAACCCACCAATCCGTGATGTGAAGGAATTGAGGTGCCCCGTTGTTTCACAGAGGATTGCAAACAGCCAGTAGATGGTAGCAACTGTCGGTCACTAGCAACCTGAGCTGGATTCCTGCCCACAACCTAGATGCAAAAAAATCTGTGTTTCATTATCAACTGCATGAACTACTCAGCCTCCCAAGAGAAAACTGTATTAGCTTTTGCTATAGCTGATTTTAATTGATAGATGAAAATGTTTTCAGAAGTAATGCTGACCTATATATGGACTTCTTAAGCTATGCTGTCCATTTAAGTCAATATTCAGGGGAAAAGTAACATTAGGGCAAAATTGCATCAGCAGGGTGTGTTAAAATGGTCTGAACAGATGGAAGGATAAGGAGGAAAAGACTGTCTTGTGTATCCATGGGTTTAGGAGGAGGAAAGTTAATAGAATAAGAACAAAAGACTTATTACATATGTGTAAAACTTTTAAAACTAAAATCTGTATCCCCATACTTTCAAGAATCTGTAAAGTGTCTTAAACATTAAGTATCTTTATGTGGAGGATATAAAAAATGCAATCATCATGCTATGAGGAACACATGAAAGAAGCAAATGCCTCACTGTTGGAAAAAATAATGCAAAGATTTCTTTTTAGAGGAATACTCTCTGGCCCATGATAACTGTTACTGACAGAAAATTATTAGCTTGAAACTACAGGATGTGTCTTATAAAAAGAATTTGTAAATTTAATAACATAATTTCTGCATAAATTAAAATATTTTAATAGAATGTGCTTGCTAAATAGTTGAAAAAATGCTAATTGAGGGAAACATCTGCTCTGAACAAGAGCATTTACCACAGGCAAAGTGCTTGTCTGCAGTGGCAGTTTGCATGAGGAATAACAGGATGCAAAGCCTCAAACTATATTTTCACTCTGACAGGGAATTTAAGGATATGGCATGTTGAGTTTGACATTCGTTGTGTCCCTGATTTCCATACCATACTTGCTTCGTTTTCACGGGAAAAACTGAAGGAGGTGGGAGGAGGTGGGAAGGAGACATTGCAGATTATAAGAGATAACACTGAAAAGCTTAAACTAGGATATTTAAGCCAAGCTGTACTTTTCTAGGTCTCTGTTTCCTTTATTGTCACCACTAATAAAGGATCTTAGGCACACCTATGCATCTCTGTTTTCCTCAGAAACACCTATGTCACGCTCACCTGCTGACTATGAAGAAGGTACAACCTGCTTAGTGGTCCCACAAACAGCTTTCCATCAAAAAAACTAACACACAATGCAAATGCCATCTGAGGAGCCTCTGTCAGACTTCCCAGGCTGGGATGGTTTTTCTGAACTGCCAAGTTATATTGGTTTGGGATCTTTTTTGTTTTCTTCCTTTTAGAAAAGCAGCATCTCTGTCCCTGAATAGACCCAGAGAGCAGAGCTGCTGAGTAAGAGGGCTGAGAGCTGGTGCAGATAATAGCAAAGGTCTGCCTGCCATTTTCACATCCCTGCTAAGCTGTCTTTAATAAGCATTACAATTAACTTCTGATAGCTGCTCAGAGGCCTGCACGGAGCAGGCTGGTTGTCTGAGTCTCATTAGTGAGTTGTCTCCTCACAAAACTGCCTTCACAAGTGACACCCTTCTCAGCAGTCTCCGCAGAAGCAAAGGACTGAACCCATTCAGAGACTGAACAGCCCGTAAAGCCTGTTCCTTAAAGGACACAATAACATGGAAATAATATAAAGGAGAATGAGGGAGTGAGGACAGGACAGCATAGAAGAACCTGCACTGATGCTAAACAGAGCATAATTGTCATAAGGGTGTTTTTTCGACCTCTGGGCTATCAACCTGATCATTTTCTCTCAGACTAAATACACTTACAGCCAGTTTTGGCAACAAGCAATTCTCGTGGCAATATCTGTGGCTTTTTAGATAGGAAAAAAATATAGCTTCCCTTTAAAACTTTGATTTATTCTACACACTAAAATAAAATTATAGTTTAGCTGAAAATAACAGCAGTCCACAGTTCTCAAATACCCAGTAGAAACAATCTAGCTGGCTGACCCCTCGCCTGTTTCCTGATTATAGTGTCACCAAAATCTAGTTATAATGATATTTTTGTTATTAAATTATGTGCTCCTGGCAGGTATGCTCTCTTTTGTAAAGGACAAAGAGTATAATGTATGATCTCAATGCAGTTAAACATCCAAGTTGTCTTTACAACACACTTTGTGTAGAACAAAAACAATACCAAAATGAAAAATGTACATGCATTGAATCAACTAAGTTTAAAGCAGGGTGGGGGTTTTTTTTTTTCATTTTTCTCTTTTCATTATTATGTTATGCTGTATGTTACATTATTCCAGACATCATCAAGGACTTCTCACAAAATTCTGCATTTATGGAACCACTTTTTTCTAACCTCCAGCTGAGAAAATGCCTTTTAGTTTCATTTAAATCTGATCATTATTTTCTTTCCCATTCTGAATACATACTCCCTGACACAAAGTCTCTCAATAGAAGAGTGAATAGATAGGTAATTGCAGTGTTTTGTCTGAAGACTTAGGGTACATAATTCAAGGTTTAATTCTGCTAAAAGGCAAAACTGACCAATTTCCATTCTTTATCTGAAAAATCAAGCTTGTTCTCCAGGTGTAATCTTTACCATAGAAGCATCAAACTGAATATAAAGCAGGATTTTTCCTACCAATGTCATGTATTCCGTAACATTTCTGTCTTGGATCTACACATACAGAAATGTACATACATATAGCCAGATCTATACCTATTACAAATGCTTTCAGCAAAGTTATGAAGATTGCATCAGCTAAGATCTTGACCTATAGTTTTGTGTAATGCAAATTCAATACTCTGAAATTGCAATGATGCAGGCACTTCTAATAGGAAATAATTACGTTGGCAAGCCTGCTGTGAATGATAATGTAATAACAGCCTTGTTCTGCGCTCTGTAAGAACAGTCCTCAGGGGAAGATCAAGAATTCACAGCAACATAGACAAAATCAAACTTTACTGTCCCAGGAATGAGGACAAATTCTTGCAGTCTAACCACTGGATAAAGAAATGCAGTTTCATGATAGCTCTCTGACACCATCCTGCCATGGCCTGTTGCTGAGGACGTAAAGGAGATGGCACGATGGAGGGTTGATAGCAGGGATGGATGTGCAGGCAGTTGGATCATGGCTACCCACAGATATGGACATGGAGGTCCACCAGTCATGATATCCCCAGTTGCTCAGGATGGACTATACCAGCAGCAGCAATTTGCTCTGCCTTGGATGGTGCAGTATAAGCCAAGCTTAGAAGTGGATTAACCACTGTGACACCAAGAACATCCTTCTCATGTTTGCCCTTTCTTTCCTGGCATGACTTTTCAGCTTTCCTGGCATGACTTTTCAGCTGTCATCCCATTCCTGGACATGGCTGATCATAGTGAAAAGTGCCCCAGAGTAGATCTGTAAAACAACTGTCTAGCAAGCTGAAGTATCTTGATCTAGAGTAAGCTCCATTCCAAATGAGAGCAAAATGTGAAAGTATGAAGCTTTACCAGCTGAGTACGACAACCAGACAACGCCATCTGACAGAAAGGGCCAAAACCAAAGCACACACCAACCCTGGAGGGATTTATTTCTGCACTGAATCATCTCACTTTCTTATCTCCAACAATGACATAAAACAGAGCCGTGAAAACAAGCCTTCTCAGGCCTTCTGAAATGTTTGAATCTCAGGGTTTCAGCTCAGTCTGACCCTTACTGAAATCTTGACATCTGCAAATACAAACCTTTCACATGCAAATAGAGGGGTGTAAATAGGGAGTGCAAGTGTTTTGGAAATGCTTTGACATACTGGGCTCTTAGACCAACTATTTCTTTGGTCACTTCTTTCTCTGTAGTTAAGAAATGTTAAGACATATGCCATGCAATGTTGTCAGGACTTATTCCCCTCACTACCCATGTGCCTAATGATTTAGGTGGAAACATATTCAAAAAGAGTCATTCACCAATCTCCCTGCAGGCTTAAATATTTTCAACTCAGTGTCAACGAATGGTAGAACAGGAGTGATGCTTGGCCCAGCCCTTTTCACAATACAAATCATCCAGACAGAGGGTGTGTGAAAAAATGATGGGCAGTGAAACACAGACAAGCTTGACGTTATTGTAAGGCTTCAGCATTAGCATCCTGTGCTGGGAAAGGCCTCTGCTTAAATTCTTTCCTGGTGTTAAGATTTGCCTGTGCATGCAGAACATTTCCAGACCTTGTGCCTCTGCAAAGGCAACTTCACACCTTCACTAGATAACACAGGCTTCCCCTGCACGAAATGCTCTGCTACAGTGATCATATCCCACTCTCTCTTCAGGTGACAATCTGAGTGCTAGCATGACCCCAGGTTCTTTGTATGCTGCTTTTATCTTTAGCAGTTTAAAAATGAAATTTCCAAGGAGCAGGTTCCAGACACTTTTGAAGCCTTGCTAAAATCTCAGGAGCAACTATGGTTAGTCCAAATAACCTAGATAACATTTAAATGGCTTCTCCTTGAGCTTAAGCTAGTGTTCATCTCACTTCCAGCTGGCTTCCTTGGTTAACACGTGGATCTTCACTAACTCTTACCATCTCATTAATTGAATATTATTGAAGTGCTGTTTTTAGCACGGAAAACACCATGGACTCCGATTTTTAGCTAGATTCTAATTTCCTCTTTTATGCAGTTCACAGCAGGTATAATTTCAACAGTCGAAGATCCTTAAGCAAGCCAGTTTATTTTTGTGCTTTTGATATTACCAGATTTATAGTCAGGTCACTAAGGACTTCAATGACTACAATGTCTTCTCTGGGGAAAGTCTATCAGTAAGAAAGATGTTCTTGGAAGAGTTTTAACCTTTCCTAACCACAAAAGCATTGTAAAATTCTGTCTTAAGGCAACATGTGACTGACAGTTTTTCCATTTTATTGCAATAATCTTGCAATCCTTCTTTACCATACATCTTAATCTTCCACTTTCTTCTGCACTATTGGATTGAGATCACCAGCATCAATAATGAAGCAGAAACAGCATCTACTTATATTTATCAGGAGAAAAGAATTTCAGTTGACAGTGATGAAGAAAGACCAAATTCTTGTTCATTTTCAGTCTGGTTCCTGGGGATTCTCTGATGTATTTTAAGACCTATAAACAAACCAAACTTAAAATCAAAACAAAACAAAAAAAATCCTGTTTAACAAAGTTTTTCCTTCAATTCACTGTACAAATCTTCCTTACTTTCTCATTTCCAGGTTAGAAATTAGTTCCTATATTCCAGAAACAAATGTTTTTAAACAGCACTGTAAAATATGGAGGTGGTCTACTCACTTATTACATATATGTAGTGATAAGTGAATGAGTCTTTTATTGCTGTTTAGGTTGGCAGAGAAAGCTATAACCTATCCATGTAAAGGGAATCATTTTGGTTTTGATTTAGCAGGGGAAGGAAGGAAGGAAGGAAGGAAGGAAGGAAGGAAGGAAGGAAAGAAGGGAGGAATTTGCAAACATACCTGTGTGTCTCAAAAGGGTTTAAATCTGCCTTATTCTTGCCATGCAAACAGGTCATAAATCTGAAGAAGAACTAGACGACATTAGCTGCAGGTCTTTATGAACAAACCATTTATTGGATGCAGCAAGCAAGAGTATGTTCAGGGAACGTATACTTCTGTTACAGCTGGCATGTCCTGACCATCTCTTCCTCCTGCCAACTTCACTGTGACATTCTAGAGCTGGTCAAAATGTAGGCAGATTTTGATAACATCCAAGTTCAAAAGTTATAATGAAGAATTCTTAGAAACATTTTGTTTGCTTGATTTACTTTTCTCCTTTCCTTCTCCATTTGAACACCTTTTCAATTTCTGTGTAAATTTCTGCATTTCCTTTCATGTTGTTTTTCCTCTCTATGTACTAAGGTAGTCAGGCATCCTGCCAAACTCTGGATGTATTCCCAGGGGGATGCTGGTGGATGGTGGATGTGATTCCGAAAGGATGGACTGGCCTGATAATTTTATGTTCTTATGTTACAGAGCACTTACCACCGAGGCAGAGAGGACAAAGTATGGGGGGAAATGTAGTTTTATTATTTCAATTTTTCAAAATGGAAATTTAGGCCAATATTAAAGGCCGTCTTAGAATATCATACTCTTGAAATAGCCTGGAGATATGTGCAATACCTGGCTTCACAGTCAAGCCCTGATAGACAATAATACTTCTGTTGGTTTCACTGGTGCAATGAGCAATGGACCCACCTGAATTTAGAAGTTAACAAAGTCAGGGGAAACTCAGTCTGGAGACTCAGGGAAAAACAGGATCTTGGCTCACCATGACTTGCTACCTCATATAATCACTTTCATTTCTAAAGGATATTGTGTAAATAGGAACATGTGACAGTGGAATACTCTGATCTGGAAATGCTTTGCACCTGCATTACGTAAACACCAGACAGAGGAGAATGTGGTTCCCTCAGGGTCAAAGTTTGCCTTTGGGGCCAGAGAATCTCTGTAACTGCTTTAGTAGGCAGTTTGGACCACTAGCAGTGCAGCTACAGACCTCAGGAGTAGGTGCAGAGGTTCTGAAATCTCAATAAAAATGTTTCTGAGTATTTCACTTCATAATAGATCTAGTCTGGTCCTATGGACCAAATGCCTATCTGCAGCTCAAGTGCAATAGGTGATCTCCTTAGGTATCGCTTCCAGTTTAGTTTCAACACAAAGGACTCTAGTTCATGAATGCTGAGACAACTTCATGATACAAGCCCAGCAAATGGGGAAGAGTCTGCTCTTAAGGTTAAGGAGACTTGCTGGAGGTTCATAAGCAACAGAAACACATCCAACTTACTAATTCCAATAATGCATTTAGTGTAGGTAATGCCTATCACAACAATGGCTCCTTTGGTGGTATTAATTGCAATTTATTACGCATTCATTCATTAGGCCCACTCCTCCAAATCTCACTGTGCTGTTTGATTCAGCACCCAAGGACAGCTCGATTTTCCTTGCACTTTTTGTTCCCTGCACTTACCATTTCAGCCCTTAGTATAATTAGATTCCCTGTTGGAGTTACTGCTTCAGTCAGAGATTGCTCAAAGCAACAATGATCCACTAATGTTCTTTCCTTTAGGAAAATTTATTGTGGGGGAAGCGTGGTTCTGCACCAGGCAGAGATTACTCCAGATTCGGTAACCTCACTGCAGCATGGGGAGGACAGGGTCTGTTTCATAGCACACTTCCAGGTTATCTTACTGATATGTCATTTAGTGTTCCTCTGATTTGTTAATCACTATACACGAGCAGTAGTCACTAGGCTTGTGTTCATCATCCCAGATGAAATCTGGCAACAATCAAAGTTCTAGCTTTCACTTTTTTCATACAACTTGATAAATGGCACAACTCTATGTGAAACTCTCCCCTCCTACTTTTTTTCTTTTTTTTAAGATATTGCTGTATTCTATACGTGGGTGATTTCTATAAGAACGTAAAGCTGCAACTCTAAGAAAAATTGCTTAGGAAGTTCAGAGCATCTGAAATCAGAAGATGAGAAAAGAAACCATTCTGCAGACTTAATTAAGGCTTTTGCTAGCAGCAAAAACTATAATGCAACATGACAGTTATTTGAATGATTTTTCTTAAGATGACTATTGCTTTTCATTATCTAATTTGACATTAAGGTTGGTACTGTATGTCTAGCCTGCAAAACAAAAATAAAAGTTAATAAAACACATGCTAGAAATAGAATACAAGTTTGGAGGGAATGCTCTGGGGGCTAGGCCTTTCTCATGCTGTGGGGAGAAGTATACTACCATACCCTTGTCCTAATTTATTCACTGCAGTTTAGAAAAGGCCTTATGGCTAATATGTCACATCTAATATAATTTGCTATTTCTGCTTTGCATTTTATTGAACCTTACTTTTTCATACTATAACCGCTCTGCTAGAAGGGCTATAGATAAAGTTGTGTCAGCATTTCATTATTAACACTGGTTTTTCAGTGTTTTTCAAATTAGACATTAAAACAATTTGCATCCCTGTCTTTAGACTAGTAGATATTTTCAACTTAGGTGTCAATCACTTGGAATAATTTTTAGAGAAACAGTCTGGCTCACTTTTTATCCAAGATCCATTTTTTTTCCTGAACAAGGACACATGGCAGGATTTCTAATGAGTGGTGGAGCTTAAACTGCAGACCAGGCAATTTCACCTGGTGGTGTAACCAGGTGTAACCTGGTGGTGTAATTCTTCTTGCAGAATATCTCCTTCCCAGTCCTCCTCCAAAATATGCCAGAAGACTAATGAATGATAAAGTCTGACCTTTGCAGGTTCTGAGTGCTTCTACCTTACACAACCTGAGGTCCTCAGAGAGCACTCAAATACAAGAGTGTGCTTTCCTTCGACAGGGAGCTGGCTCTACAAAATCAGTAGATCCACACAACTGCTGGAACAGTCCAGTCAATACAGTCTTGAAATCAGAGATTAAATGCAATGGTATCTTTGTGATAGTGCTTTTATATAAAACTGTACTTTTTCTTGAAGTCTTGACTAAAAAAAAGAGGAGGGGGGGGGGGGGGGGAAGGAAACCATTTAACTCAAGCATGTGTTTTGACTGCATAGGAATACATGACCAAATATTCTGGGAGCTTTACTTACAATGCAGCAAAAAAATAAATAAATAAACACAGTAATTCTCCATTGAATTATTGAACAAATGAATTGGTTAATACCCTCAGTGCCAGCTGTACAAAGAAAAAAAATAAGGAAGAATGTTTAATGAAAAAAATAGTCCTGTCCCAACTGTGTGCCCTTCTCTTGAGCAATGTAGCTGCTGAAGTAGAATATTGATTGATAGGTAATTAACAAAACATATCTAATCTATCTGATGATTAAAGATCTAAGTATCTCTTTCAAGCGGATTAAAAGGAATTCAAATATAACTATTTCACTTGTGAAACTGTATTGCTTAAGTAATTCTGTATTAATTACTTGCAAATGAGGTATTTTTGTTTCATATGTCTTAAACCTTAACAAATACCCTTAATGAATTAACTGATAATGAGTGTCTTTTTAAAGGAGATCAGATACTAATTTGAAGTAGCTTAATAGGTTGTCACTATCAGCAAAATAAAATGTTTTCCTTTTTTTCTTTTGCTCTCTACTTTTACTCCTTTCTACCAATGCTACAATGTGTAAAGAGGATTTCCTTAGTCCATGTGGTCAGTACGAAACTTTACAGGACAATAGCAGGTCTTTGTTCACTCAATAGCAATGAAAAGAAATTACGCCATTTATTGATGTACAAACTAAAGAATAATACCATGTTTCTATGACTGAAGTTTGGAAAAGAGGCAGAAAATGACAGAGCAGCTGAGGTTGGAAGGCACCTCTGGAATCATCTTGTCTGACAACCTGCTAAAAGCAGGGTCAGCTTAGCTCAGGTCGCTCAGGCCTTTATCTGCTTGATATCTGAACATCTCCAAAGACAGACAGTCCTCAGGTTCCCATGGATCTTTGCAAGAACATCACCTTCTCCATTTTTCTCCATATATTCTGTCTTCCCTTGACGGCTTTCACTAGCCATCCTGCATCTTCTGAAGCAGACCCCGAGCTCTTGTATTGAGAGTACAGACTCTTCAGATGTTCTTTTCACCAATACTTCTGCTTATGCCTTCCAGCTCACATTTCTTTCTTCATAATCTTCGGTATTCTCCCTCTAAATTTCACTGTTTGTTTCTTGCTTTCTGTATCACTAATAAGCAGACACTAACTGCAATTTCCTTAACTAGAAGTAATGGTTTTCTGACATCATTCACATCATTTAGATCAAGGTCAGAATACTGGTACTTTAACTTTCTAATGCCTCATTCAGTTTTTTTATTAGAGTTGTCTTCTGGTGTTAAGCTACCACATATTTATATTAACCTTTCTTATTCTCAAAGTTACATTATAATTTCCAATTAGATCTTGGCTGCAATGCTATGAAAAAAAAAAAACAAAACAAAACAAAACCAAAAAAAAAAAACAGCTTTCTGTCCAAAAAGTCAGAATCTGAATAATATTAACTAAAAAAAGTAAATATTTTGATGAAACACAGAGATGGTGGCACACAGAAGTTAAAAATCAGATGTCTCCTGCTCCAGTTAATGATCATAATCTACTTCCCAAACTCTAAATGTCTACTCTAAGGCAGTCATTTAGTCAACCTTGATAACAGAAAGGTACAATTGCCTCAGAGAGAGGTTCAGCTATCTTACCATGATGCCTGTCCCAAGACAGGATGAACGACCTACTGCATATGCTTCTCTCTCCCCGTCTCCAGGCATGGGCATCTCCATCATCTTCAAGATCCTACTTTCTGCCTCTGTACTTTGAATTTGAGTTTTATAGCCATTGACTTCCAAAGAGCTTTAGAGGATATTTCTGATAGGAAATAACTTGTATCATCAAGTCTCTAGGACCATGCTGTTGGCTATTGTTCCTAGACACAGCAAATGTAATCTGTGAAACAGGCTTGGCATAACAAATGTGTGAATTAAGACTGAAAATTCATTCTGCGCAGTCACTGAAACACAGAGAAGACAGAAGCAAGGCCAAGAGAGGAGGGAAAGGAAAGGTGAAAATTATGAAGGAGAAAAGAACTATGGCCAATGCAGAGAAGCAGCATGATCTGAACAAAGAAGGACAGGCCAGCCAACAAGTCTGAGGTGTGCAGAGTGGCTTTAGGTACAGAGAACAAAACAAAATTCATCCATCAATGGATGACATTACAACTTTGCATGGGGAGAAGGATGGGTAGTCAGAACAATGAAACAATCTGAATGACTGTCAATTATTGATGATTATCAGTATGTCACTCTTAAGGGCATCACTGTGATTACTCATAAAGAGGTGACACAATGTTTAACATAAATAGAAAGATATGAGGCAAAACTGTTCTTAATTGGTCCTATAAATATAAATTCAGCGTATCTCAACCCGTGTCTGCCAACAGACTCAGCCAGAAGATGCATTCAGAGCAGACCATCTCCGAGTACAGTTAGCCAGGCAAGATGCACCATTTGGAGGTAAAAATAAGATCACCCGGTGTGATGTGTATCTACCATCTTTCTACAAGAAAGTGAGTTTAAATCTGCTGACAATAGACTGCTTCTCTGACTCATCTTCCATAAATTCCTTTACATGCAGGATACAGACTTTGGGGATCTGCAACTCAAAGCTACTGATGACGGAGAACACCCTTATTAGGTGTCTCACTGGGACCCTGTGAAGAGCAGCATCTAATTGCATGGTGCAAGAGAAAGAGGGCAAGACAGCCTAGCAATTAATTTTGGAGTCCCTGTTTTCCCCCAGATTTGCTCCAGTGTGATCAGCAAGGGCATCTCCCTATTGCCATGGGGTTCACCCTCTGAAGGACAGGACTGTACACTGTGTCCTTATATAACTCACTGAAAGTTGGGCTACATTGAAAGACAGGGTAGGAGAGAAAGAGAGTATTCAGTTCCCCCTTCATTTAATAAGATTATTTTAATGTGTATGCTCTCTCTGCTAAGTGTTTACTATCTATGATCGTCTCCTGAAAGATAAAAATTCATTTCCAGAAAACTGTCGAGTTAAAAATGTGATACTTTTAAAGGGAAGATTTTAACTGCACTTCAGATAAGAATATATATAAGAACCCCTTTGAGATTGATCTTCCTATGATTTCATTGATGCCTTGAGTGTTTTATTTGAAATGTTAGACATTCCTTAGACAGAACCATGAGGTTTGGCTTTTAGCAAGGCAATCAAGGCTTTATGCTTTTAAATACCATCTGTTGTTCAATAAATGACAAATTGTTCCTAATGCTATCTTTTAGCACACAGGTTTTTAACTTGATTTTGCACTCTGTGTTCATTACTGGCAACTGAGGCCTTGTAGTATAAGATTTTCAATTCTTATACTGTCTTGATTCCAATCAGAAATAGATATACGTACACATTCATACACAGACACACACACAAAAGTTGAGCATGCTTTTCAAAGCTGTAGAAGAATACAGAAAGCATATGAAATTGTTATTTCAGTGGTCACAGCGACTGCAATTGCCACGAAAGAACAAGATAACAGATCTCAGGAAAACTCTTGAGAAATATCAGAATTGTCAGACTGCATCTTTCAATCAGAAAGATCAAAAGATGTTTTAACTGAAAATACTCTGTATGTTACAGTGAGGTGCAGGGTTCAAACAGGAGGACTCTCTCTGAGCCGCTAAAAGAAAATAAATCAGCTGTTGACTCAGAAGGTGGTTTGGATGTCACAGCAAAGAGTCAATACACCCTGAAACACCATGTGAATCCAGACTGGTTGGACTGAGAGATTAGATATGACAAGGTTTTCTTCTAATCACAACAGAGAAAGCAGATGCGAAATTGAACTATCTTTGATGAGCTTCTACACACGTCAGCAGAGGAAGCAGAAATTCTGCCCTGCTCTCTGATGGGGCATAACAGGTCACCTGCGAGCAGTTGGTTGAATAACAGGAACACACTGCTTTCCTAAAGAGTTTTACAAATACTTCAGGACTTCTTTTCTGAAGAATTTTCTTTGCAGTCATCAAGGAGAGATGAAATACTTTTCAACTGTCAGTGTGCTGTTAACAATCTGAGCTCTATGTGACATGTCTGATTGCTTGGGTCAATTCTGAAATATTCTCCAAAGCCTTGGGAAACCATATGTAAAGCTAATTGGGACAGATTAAAGATTCAAGGTTCGAAATACAGAAAAGCAAGGTACGTAACTGTAAAAAACATCCTAACAAGTCAATCTGCTGCCCTTTAGACCCTTGAGAGGTATAAATGATGAAAAAGCAAAGCAAGATGCCTCGTGAACATAGATAACAAGACGGTAGGTAGCCACAAGCAAAACTCAGGAGTGAGGTTGGAGTTCAGTATCAAGTCTAATTCCAAAATTTTAAGTTACGGATGTAAGTCAGAATAGGAAAAACTTATTGCTGAGCTACCAGACAGGAGGTGGACTCACAAACAGGACCTGAACAGGACCTCTGGCATCACAAGAGGCTGTTCAGACCACAGCATGATCAGCCATGTTTGTGTTTTTCTTCATGGATGTTTGTCCAGCCTCAAAAACCTTCAAAACACTTCAACATTCCCAGTCAGTCTCTTCCATGCTTGACTGTCCTTCCAGATAGAAAACTTTTCCAAATCTCAATCATACTGTTCTCTTGCTGTAACGTAAGCCTGTCATTCCTTGTCCTATGTCCTGCAGACATGTAAAACAGCTCATTCCTTTCCCAGCTGACCCAGGCTTTTGCCTGTTTACTTCTCCCCTCAGTCTTCTCAGCACCATCCATCACCAGAAAGGAAAAAAAAAACTGATAGACTTGGGGTTTTTTCACCCACTCTCACAGTTAAGACATGTTGGAATTGGCCAGGTAGGCCATGGTAAGTAATGCTTGTGCATGGTGAAGTGGAGAGAAGCACCAAGCATAGAGCTAAGAGAACAAAAGCAGGGAATATTCTCAAAGATAGCCAAACACCCCAGCTATTTGTTCCTTGACAAACATACAACGGGCCATCAGACCAAAAGAAAAGGCAGGTGATATGACACAAAGCATAGCCAGGTGACAATAGGCTTTGTACATGGCAAATAGCGTTAGTAAGGTCACAAATACATATTGTAGACATAGAGAACTATAGAAATAGATAGCACCGCCAATCAAGACTTTATTCTTTTCCCTGTCTTTTTAGCCAAGTCACAGCTACACACTAGGTTAGGCTCCATTTGTACTGCTGTAAGAGCCTGCCCCAAGGACCTTGTTGGTATATTCAGGACATAGCAATGTCCATGTTGCCTCCCCTCTCTGCAGCCACAAGCTGTTGGTGGTTCCAGTTGAGGTCGGTTGGTGGAAGGAAGTAAAGTCCTACAACACTCCAGTAATGCTGCTGTTTGACCTGCACAGCTGCAAACTGGAAGTGTGATTAAGGTTTTGCTGAAAATTTGGCCCCAAATTCAGCACATATTTTACAGTCAATTTTCAGAAATCTTCCTGAGGTGACTGGACATGGTGATGGTTTGTGAAATGAGAGGTGATAAGGGCCTAGATGGAAAATAACTGGGGGCTGGGAGGACAGGAAAGGGCCAATATTCTTCATATTGTATATGTAGAAACAGAAAGATTTTAACATGACTTGTATTGGCATTTGGAGAAAGGATTCAGGTGATGCCCAGTGGCAGAGGAAAGGAAGAGGGCTTTAGGGGAGTACTAAGAGCTCCATTTTGTCTGCATTAAGCTTAGGCTGATGGTTTCAAAAGCATAAGTGCTTCTAAAATAGTCAAATTATGCATTATGAATACATTATCTCATGCATTTAGCCCTCTTTTTCTGCTGACAAATAATTCACAAAGCAATCCTGATTTCTGCAAATGTATCCACTTGAAGCTCAGAAATCAGTCTGAAAACAAATCTTTACAGCTCTGAGAGAAACACCTCAGCTAGTTCGGTTACATTAGTAGGTCAGATAGATCTTCCATTAGACAGCCTTTCTCTCTCACACACACGTATATACACATACAAGTCAGTACGTACTACCCCGTGTCTACATTATGGCAGCCTCCTGAACGTTTCTCAGCTCATAAGAGCAATTGCCATGGAAATGTTGTGACAATCCTCTTGAGGCAAATGAGTGGTCTACACAACAGCATTTCTGAGCTCAAGAGGTCCCTTTTCAAGGCTATATTGAATTGAGTAAATCACACCATTACTGAGGCAGTCTCAAGACTGCCAGTGCAAAACTATACAGTGATTTGCCAGCCTTAATCGCTTTTCAGCTCTATGCAGCAACCCTCTGGAAGTCCTGAGACATGCTTTTCCAACACTTGCGCAGTATAACTGAAGCATCCATTGTTAAGGGGCTGTTTTCAATTTTTCTTAGCAGTCCCTTTTGTAGCAGGGTCAGCTTTTTAAGGAGGGCTAACACTCCTTCAGTGTCAAAAGGACCCTGGTTTCCAAGAAAAAGATCCCACAAAGTAAGAAGTATTTAAAAGATTATTTAAATAAAATAATATTGTATTATCACAGCTCAGATTATTTTTGTGCTCATTCTTCAGGACAGTTAATCTCCTCTCCCATTTCATATAGCTTTCAGGTATGAGTCTTTTAGAGATTTAGGATTCACTTTATCCTTTCTATTCTTTTCCTCCACATCTTTTCTCCTCCCAGGGCTTCTCTCTGTGTTATCATTTGTGTAATACATAGATATTAAAAATCAGTGCATATCATGACCTGCTGTGTACCATCATTCTCCCACTGCACTAGAAATTATATAACCTCCCCCAGTTCAAAATATTGTCCTATATGGATACATTTTGTATAGGAGAGCCTTAAGCTTTCGGTTATTGCTTCTAACCAATATTCCTAGCAGATCAAAGTTCAGAAGCATCTGAACTGAAGAAGGCGAGCTTGCTGGCTATATAGGCCTACCTGCAATCTCTAAGTTCATGTTCACTTACACTCCTATCCACCTCCCAGAATGGAGGATAGTCTACATCTGGGGTCTGGTTCAATGCCATCTCTCTCTGTAAGGGGATTAACTGCTTGTTAGAAATGTAAGAATGACAATCTGGGAATTTAGGAGACTTGCTCAGGGACAAAAATTAGGAATGTAATGAGGACTTCAGTTCATGGCATGCATCAGTGCTGAGTTTGAGGGAACACGCCCATAGGAGTGATACACGCTCATTCTGCCCTGACATCTTTGCTGATGTGACGTCACTACAGTGCAGAGCATTATGGTGACAATGCTGATACGGGGATAACTGTTCCTCTAAGAGTCAGGCTAAAAAGGAATTCATTTCCCATAAGCTACCAAATGGCCATTTCCACAGTCACAGCCCATGGCATGTGTGTGGAGGCCTTCATATCCAAAATGTACTTACACGCACCTCGCTCATCCCCGCTAGGAAATTATAAATACTGTCTCTGTTTTAAGGAGAGGAATAACAATGACAACATACACCAATAACTTGCCTACAAGGAATTGGTTCTCATAATTCAATGTCAGGACATGCTTCCTGCATTGTCACTAGAGCAGTCTCCCCTCACCAAGTGGCAATGACTTCCTACATCATTGCCCAAGAAAGAGCTGCCTCCCCCTTCCCACTCAGCAGAGTTATGCTCACCCTCCATGCTTGCTCCTTGGAGGTGGGCAGACCTGAGGCAGCCATGACAAGCTCCACAATCCATGTGCCCTCTGCCCACACTCATAGAGGTGGTCTCAGCTCAGTGTGTCAACCCTGTGCTTAGCCAGCATCAAACTCCAACCATCCCCTGTTGCTCTGAGCTGTCAAACGCCTGGTCCCGCTGCAGGCAGATCCATGAGGAAAGTGTGGGTCCGTCTTAAAGCCATGAGACTGGTCAGCTGTCCCTCTCCAGAGAAATGTATAGCTCCACTTTCAGACTATAAACAACACGCATGAAGAGGGAAGTGGAAACCAGTTTGGACTTCTGTGACCAGTCTTGGACCTGCACTTTTCTGATGTTTTAAATTTGCCTTGCCTGTCCAAATCCAATATCGTTCTTCTTGGGAGACTTACTGCTAATATTATAATCCACGCTGGTGAATAAATGTTCACATCTCATTGATTACTAGAATGACTGCAATGAAATTGTTTCCTCATGTCTTTCCATCGTCTTTCTTAGCTCTGCACAAGTAATTTTCCACTCTATTGTACTTGCTCCGAACTCCACTTTGAAGAGCTTTTCCATTTACTGAAATACTAAACAGTCACAACAATTTATTTGCACTTCTATTGTGCCTGCCTCCCCTTGGAGAATATCAACACAAATTACAAACACCAGTGATTTTAGCCTCCATTCATTCCAGCAATATAATCCACAGCCTACAGATGAGGAAACTAAAGTGTGACTTGTCCAAAGTCATATAGGAAACTCACTCCAGAAAACAGTGGTGTCTTAAGGCTGCTGGAGGCCATGGGTACTGTGAGCATGTGCAGCAGAGATACTCTCTGTACAGGCAGGGAAACCAGCTCCCTGAGCAGGAGGTATGGATTCACTCCATCTGAGTCTTCAGACTTGCAGAGCCTCTGCCCAGAAAGTCTGACCTACTTGGCTGCAGGGCTGCTTTTGAAGGAAGGGCCCAGAACATGAGCCTTATGGTGCCATAATTTAAGACAGCACTGCCAAAAATAAGAACTTAACTCCTGCGCAGGTCACTGCTTCTAGAAGTTTTAGGGCACAATTGAGAAAGCAGCATATGCATCAACAGAAACTTTTCATTTCAGTTTCTTTTCCTGCTCATCTCAGCAACATCCC
This sequence comes from Pterocles gutturalis, assembly GCF_000699245.1. Lineage (NCBI taxonomy): Eukaryota > Metazoa > Chordata > Aves > Pterocliformes > Pteroclidae > Pterocles > Pterocles gutturalis. The sequence continues at coordinate 125,018 of NW_010102980.1, read as the reverse complement.
ACGATGCAAACAAGTCACCTGCACCCTGTGAAGCTACTAATGCTTTCTTAAAAAAGATCCCAAGAAATTAATGCTACACTTCCACTGGCTTTTGGGTTTTTTTAGAGCAAGGAGAAAAAGGGACTTCATGAATCACGGAAGACTCAGCTACATTATAGGAATATGCATGACATGGGTGTCTACAGTCCTTCTATCGCTAACGCTCACCAGTTGACTGCAAACAATGTTATTAGGCTGTTAGAATAGAATCCATCTTGCAGATCTTGGCCCCTAATTTAAGTTTTAAATATTAGGCTCATGAAGAGACAGTCCTCCTAAATTAAGTGTTTCAGTCCCTACACAGCAAATATGGAAAAGCAAAGGCTTCAACAGGCAGATGATCTGTCCAACTCAGGTGACCAAATGTAGATGGACTACATCACTTTTCAGAGTTTTTTCAGAAATACTTATCATTCCCAAACATCTACACAGAGGGCACCCATATAAAAACTTAGGTAATTACTATAGAAGGATCATTTAACAAGCAGTTTAAAATTTAAGCTAAATACATAAATAGGAGGGCTAGACCTTAACTTTGTCTTATATGCCAAGTTCAGTTTCTTTTTGTTTTCAATTCAAGCAAAAACATAGTCCAAAATTATTTCTTTAGAAGTAAAAAAAAATAGCTTCCATTCATATTCTATTCAGTAAAAATCATTATATAGCCAACCTTTTTAACACAAATATTGTGGGAGCTGAATTTTCAGTCATTCTTTTACAATGCTGAGTCACAGAGAATGTATTGTCATATTCTTATAACTGAATTCACACTGTGCTAGTTTTATATGTTGTCTGCTCACACATCAGAAATAGAGCTATCCTGAAAATACAGGTGAATAATAGATTTGATAAAATGTGTTGTTTTCACATGATAGAGGCTATGTAAATTTGATTTGCATTTATTTGACATTTCATCTGGAAAAACAGGAATGAAACTTTCAAAATGGCACAACATTTAATTTGAACATTTTCAAAAGGAATCTTTTGCATTTTATGTTTTGAAATTGCTTTAACATATCAAAATTGACCTCATTTAAAAACAAGGGAATTCAACCATATGTGGATCATGTGGTTTTAGTTGACAACACATTTTAGTAATGCCAGTATGGAGCAAATCATATTATTTTTGGGTCCCTGCATGTCCCCAACCCCCCCCCCCCCAAAAAAAAAAAAAAAAAAAAAAGAAGGAGAGTTGTTCCAGTTTGATCTGAGTTGAGCTAGGTTTTTTTTTCTCACCATTTTTTTTTGTCTCAGCTCTCAAGATGCAAGTTCCATTGCTTGTTATTTTCTCATTAGAAACAAAACCCTTGGGTCACATTCATCTCATCCAACTTAATTTCCCTCTAATGCAACAGTGGAATTCAAACACCTACACATAGATGTCCAGGATGCAGGTCTCTACCCGTGAGGTGAGCTTCCTCCAAGATGCAAGGTGAATACAGCCAACAGAGTCTAGAAATGTACTGAGCACAAGCCAGAGTAAACACATACACCTGATCAGATAAAGAAATCTCTAGTTTCATTGACCACGGTGACTGAGGGACACATGCTCAGGGATTCAGTTGCCCACGCTGTAAGCACCTAGGGCCATTTGAGATCTCCTAGAAGAGGTACATATGACACAGGGACTAGAGGAAATGTGCCTCACGAGACCAGATAGGGGCAAGGGAGTATATATGAAGGCACTTCAAATGGCCTTAAAAATATCAGGGTCGGCCAGAGGATTAAACCCTACATGTTTCATCTAATCCAATTAACATGTCACAATACCCCAGAGTATTATCCAGTCTGTCTGTTTTTATTATTACATGTTTGTCCTTAAGGAGAGGGTGAATCACAGCTGGACAGTGCCTAACTCTTTCTATGGATAGTGCCTATGCAACTAGTTTAGAGAAAATACATCTTGTATATTGATAAAGATGCATAAAATAAATTCCGCTCCATCTGATTCACGTGGCTTTGCAGTGTAATAGCAAGTGTGAACTTTGAATATTCACAGCAAACTTGTGACACTGAGAGGACCATGAATGAAACACAGCCAGTCACAGCAAGTACTTCATGAGCTATTCACTAATGTTTTACAAAAAGGAAACGTGGGTGCAGTTCTATAATTAAAACATCCATGATAAATCGTTTGCTCTGTTAAAATAAAACTACTTGTTATAGTGTCATAGACAGCACTTATTTTCTCTGGTGGAAGCCCAGGCAGTGTTCTAACTGGCACTTGAGGGATTCGCATTGCCAGCTTTAGGCATGCCAATGAGGTGCCTGAATTATGAGGCCAATTTCCTTGGCCTCACTGCATAATCCACAGAGAAAGAACAAAAGGAAACAGTCTCACCAAATCCTACCTAAATCTCAGACAGCAACCCATTCTGTAGACTTCATAACCCTCACAACCTTATAGATGCTTAAAATCATTAATAAGTCAGTTTTTGGTTGCTCTCACATGGTTATTTAGGACCATGAAAGATACCCTTGGGTATCATGGCTATCTGATAGGAAGCATAAAACCCTCTGGAACATTTGTGGGTCCAGGCACAGCACTGTTACACACCTCAGACAGCTCTAGACCTAAATTACGTTAATGTCTATGTGACTTCCTCAAAATTCCCAGAATTTTGTCTTTAATTACCCATGCATGATGAAAAGGACCTCTGTTGTGAGGCTAAGCATTTATTGACTGCCTAAAGCTCTATTGCAATCCAGGATTAGGCAGACAGGTGATGTTCAAGAGACTAAGTCTCTTGGAAAAGCTCAGTTTATCCTGGTCTGGCAGAAATTCCATGGGAAGCCAAATGTCCCTCTTGCTGAAAAGGCTCTTTGGTAGCAGCCGAAAAAGGTAATGTAACGGTTTAACGGTAATATTTGAAATTCACTTCACTTCACTGTGTTTGGACTTGTTGCCCCCACAATTGCCTCCCCCTTGTCTGGACTGAACAATCCCCCTGATGTGACTGTGGAGGTCCTTGAGATGTGCACCATATTTGGGACAAAATAATGCTATTATCATACAAATGATGCTGAAGAGCTGCCTCTGTTGTGCAGGCTACACTAAAAAATGAATGAAAAAAAGATTATATTCTGTGAGATCCTTCCTTGCAGGAACAATGTATTGTAAAGCAGATTTGCTTCATTTCCTTGAAAATCCCTCAGATAATGCAGGACAACGCTTTTCAATGGTTCCCACTATAAGCACTGCGTGTCTAAATAAATGGGAACATGGTACACTTCAGAAATCATTGTAAAGAACTACTGTTTATCTGTATAAGGAAGGGTAGATTGAGATCTGATTATGCCTGCTGATCCGAATGCATTGAAAACTCTGTTCTCATTTTCACATTCCTCAAGTAGCAAAACTTGACATCTGTGCAAAAACTGTCCCGCTGAACAAAAAATATGGCTGCTAGTGCAACTGAAAGGGCTAGAGTTTGTTGCTAATGAAACTTTCACCACATTTTTATCTGTCCTTCAGAGGAGTTTGCGGTTATTGTTTTTTTAAAGTTCCCACAGGAAATCTCAGTGGTTTTATCTGCACTTTCAGGGTCATGTAAAAGATTGAGGCGTGTTTGAATGCTGAAGAAATTATTCAGAATGTAGATTTGTAAACGAGAGTGATTATTTATTCAGAACAATTGAGCATGGACATAAAAGCCAGGAAGCATATACACAGTGAGAGGGCTAGATGCCAGCTCTACATGCTCACTGCCTATCTGGATTTCTGAGCAGCCATATCTCTCAGACACTGACACCGATCAGGAATAAGGATTTTCAGCATCTAACAGGCATGACCGCTGTAGGGCTGTTTGTACAGACCATCTTGAGGTTTGCATGCTTGCCATAGTTCATGGAAATACGGCAGTGAGGATATATCACCTTGCACCTGGACCTCTGCTCCAGCCCTAATTACATGGTACTGGTTCTGACTGCTGATACTTGTTCATCTCTCTAACACCAGAACTGCCACAGTCGCAGTTATCCGGTATGACTTGATAGTATCCTGGCAACAATTTTTTTTTAAGGATGACAACACTGAATTTTCCTAAACAGCCTTTCCATTCTCTATAACCTCACTCACATGCACAGAACATGACTGATATCTCCCTGAAACATTTTTATCTGTTTCATGTAGAGAAATGCTGAAGTCAATCATCTGGTAATTTGTGCAGTGAAATCAGTCGTTGACCGTAGTAGGGAGCAGGCTGCAAACAGTGCTGATTTCATTGTGCACAAAGAGCAGGTATTGAAATGATGGAGCATTCAGCTCTGCCTCCTGAAGATTCCCCACTGCACAAAGCAAAGTAATGTAATTGTTAAGAATGGAGGGGTATATTTTCAGAGTGCTTTGCTCAGCAGTTTATTCTCCTGACTCTGGTTAAAGTTAATGGAAGTCATGCAGCTGAAACCCCATAGATTGCACATGGTTTGATGACACAATACAGCTGCAAACGAAGGCAGGTTTGTGAAGAGCCAGGTACAAAATGGCAATTTTTGCTCCATTTAACCATCATCTCTTTTCCAGCTCTCAGCACATTAACCACTTTTCTGGTGATCATGTCTGCAATGTCTAAGCTAAGTGGTGTTTTTTGGAGCACCCTATTTCAGCAGTAAAACTGAGACCTTGTCAATACAGCCACTAGTACCTATGATACCACCTAACTTGTGTTTTGTTCAGAAAAGTAGAAGCTTTTTAAAATGTGGGCTAATGCAGGGTGGTTTTCATCCTGTTGCAGACTACTAATAATTCCTCACTGAGATACATGAAGGATTAACTCCCAGGAATGCTCCACAGGTGCTACCGCTAAACCCTGTTCAGTGCATTGTTCAACTAACAGCATTTTTCACTGTATGAAGTAAACTTGTGTGATTTATGGGTACAAAATATTTCTTGGCCAAAGTACACTGTGGACATATTCTACAAGCTGTAAACACACACTATTTATTTAAAGGAAAAATGTGCTAAAATCTTACTTAATAAAGTATTTAAGTGCTAGGAAATTTTGGTCAAGCACTATTTCTCTTGAAAACTGCGAGTCCAGAAACCTTGTGGTCTGTGCTTGTTATTTGTTCACCCCAAAATCCTTTCAAAGCCAAGCCATTCAAACCCCTTCTTTCTGTTTTGGTAACATCCCGGTCTTTACATCTTTCACTGTTATCCTGATAGTATCATCTTCAGACTACCTTGGACACACTTCTTAGGACATCCTGTCCAAAACCCCATCATAAGCTGGCAGTGGAAAAACTTCTAGCTCATGTTTTCCATATGGAACTCAGTTTCTTGAGCTGTGAAAAAATATACCCATGACCTGCCTGTGAATCATAGAAATCCTCGTGCTGCAAGCAGAAGAGAAGATCGACTAAATAATGGAGGATGAGAAACCATGCTGGACTGCTGATCATCCACATGGTGTTTACTCACTCCCTGGCTCTGCTCTGAACCTCTCTAACTAGATTTATTCAAGACTTATCTGTAAAAGAACTTCGAATTCTCACCAGTATGAACTAGTGTCAGTCTGTTCCACTTGAACTCAGACCTATTTCCCTTACAATATAGACAATAACAGTTATTTTTCTGAGGGTTGCAAAGATGTATTTTTGTGATCTGCTTATGAATCCACAATTCCATTTCCAGGAGGTGAATAGCTGCACTTAAAAATCCATTGACAGATTAACTATATTAAAATGTCTTTAGGAAAGCTGCTTTGCAACAGGAAGAAATTCTTTGCTCATATTTCTCCATATGGAAACATGAAGAGTTAACACTGGCTACAACTAAAAATCAACAGAAGGTGATTCTTGCATCTTGAGGTTCTTATGCTGTGACCATCACTCCAGGTTCTGGACATCATTCAAGAAAATCAGAATAAGAAAAATAATAACCATCTTCCTTGAGCCTGATTCTGTGTCTGCAGGTGCACCTCTGAATCTCTCTGGGCCATTTCTCTTACTACCAATACAAAGGGAAAAGCAGAAATTAGTTTGAGCTAGGGAAAAGAGAAAATACTTCCCATCTCCCCCAGAGAACAGACACACAGTTAAAGCCCCCAGGCCCTCAATAAGAAGACATCAAAGAATCACTTCCAAAACATAATCTGGTTCCCAAAGATTTGCACTAAGAAATCCCTGCAGGTGCTGGCAATGCCAGAAGCTATACCAATCCCCACCCCAGCTCGTGTCCTGCGTAGCAGGGCACAGTGTGAACCTGCATAGACTGCACCCCAAAGTTTTTAAGGGAGTCAGGTTGCTTGAAGGGAAAAAACCCCAGTAGTCAGCACAGAGACAAAAGCCCAAATGTACACACTTTGTCTGACCTACAGAAACCTGGCTGTCCCCGATTCTGCAAAGCTACACATTCCTCAAGGGGAGGGAATATATAAAAGAAATGCTTTGCAGATAAAGAGATCTTTCACAACTTCCAGCTGACTTTTTCTCCTTCCTCATTTATAAAGGCATGGAATTTAGCATCAATATGAGGAGTATTATTATATCTTCCCCTTCTTCATGTTGAGGTTTCCAATGCTAAATTACTGTTACTGAAAGACTCTGTGGCCCACAGATAAAAGACACTATAAGAAAAGCTAACCATTATTATTCCCATTCTAAAAGCCAAAAGAATCTTTTCCCCCTTTAAAACACCAAAAAAGAAGATGCAGAAACTGTTAAATCAAGGTGCGTTTGATCGTGCCAAACTTTCCTGAGTCCCAAAGACGCAGCGTCTTTAACGTCACTGTTTCTTGGGGGTGTTTTTCATCACAATACAACAATTCAGCAGAGAATGTTTCCATTCAAAATGTTTCAAATTGCTTTCCTGTCAAATGTATAAAGTGTCCTGCATTATGCATAAGGATTTGTACTTCAGCTTTGCTAACATAAACATTATTTCCAGCATAGGCAACTAATAGAACAGGTTGATGCTCTGGGGTCTGTTCATAATACAGATGGTAATGATTTGTGCAGCTTATGTATGTGTTTCCCACATAAACATCAAGAACCTGAGTTCTTTTATGCCAGCCTTTCATACACTGATCTTCAATTGCAGCAACCCTCCACCACCTCAGCCTTTCCAGAGCCTTCTTTGGCCCACCCTGATTACAGATCAGGAGCTAATTAATCGAGTCGCACAAATGCATGCAAAATTAGCCAAGAATCCAGTAGGTTAACAAAGCTATGGATCACTAGGTAAAGGCACAAAAGGCATTCCCACATCCAGTTGCAGAGTGCCCAGAGCTGAGGAAATTGCCTGTCAATGTACCCACACCACACTGCACAGAGGGGTTTGTCAGGTATTTCCGAACAAGCTGGATCATTCCTGTGGCACAGTGCTTGCACTCTGGAAGCAAGTTAGTCACACTAGCATAGCCTGCTAGCCAAGTGCTCATGTTAGGATCATGCTAAAACAGCTATCTTGTTTTTCAGCTTAAAGAAGTATAGACTACTGACAAATGAAAGACGGCAAAGAGATTTCTGTCCTTGGTCCAAGAGGCACTGGCGGCTTTACATCATCTAGGCTTAGGGCCAGCACTCAAGTGTCACTGTAAGGAGTTGCACCGCAGGGCACAGATGTATCCTCGATTCCCCATGCAATCCAATGAGAGACCCGAGCTTCTGAGAGGAGGATGCAGAACAACTGACACTCTGAGCCAGCCAGAAGGAAATGCCAAAGTGTGAAATCTCTTAGTTAGTTACCATTGTGACACTAGGAGTCAGAGCCAAACCCCGTACAAATCCATATAGCCCTAAACTCTTATTATAGCACCAGCAGGGAATAATACAGGGGCTGGAGTGTAGGGTTTGGATGCAAATTCTGCATCTCTTCTTCGAGAACAGTTTTACCATGCACACAGGAGTGCAATATCCTTGAAGCCAAAGGGATAATGACATCCTAATTCTTCTGTGCCTCTCTGATGAAGGAGTCCTAGGGCTGGCTCCTGTAACTTAGAGAGCTTATGTATATCTCATGCACACCATTCATGAACATAGGCATAGGAGGCAGACCTTGGGACTCTCCCTGTTCAGGGAAGTTAATTGGGCTAGGGTGTTAGCTTCCTTCTTGTTTTTTCTTTTCCTGGCTTTTTAGTGCTTTCCTTTCAAATGAGATGGGGCCCAACCCCATCAGCAATACAAAAGATGGTGCCAGCTCAAGGTGTTATTAATGACATCTAGAAGCAACTGGTCCATTCTCCTCAATAGTGACAAAAAGACTTGTAGGTCAACTGAAAGGAGACTGAAATTTTACAAGGTTTATAAAACACGACCTAGGAGGAAGGGGTGGGAAATTGGGCTTTCTTCATCTAGAAAAGAGAAGATTTGATAGATATATCAAAAAACATTTTCCACTACGTAAATTGTTCTTACACAGATGAGAGTTCACTGTGCTTTGACTCTGTTGCAGACAGATCAAGAAAACATTCCTGAAGCTCAGCCTAAGGTGGTCCAGTGGAGGGATTATCACTGCATCCTTCCCCTGCTCCTTATACACTTTTCTGAAGCCTCTGCTATTGGCCACTGTTGTGTACAGAACACAGGGACAGCTGAGCCTTTGGTCTCAGCAACACAGTCATGCTTATCTTCTTAAATCCACTTAATTTGCAGCAGAGAAGGTTTATGAAAAATTTCCTAGTTTTGAGGGTAGGTAAGTGTCAAAAGAGGCCACCTAGGGAGACTGTGAAATCTCCATCATTAGAGGTTTTAAGAACAGATTACACAAACAGTTGTCAAGGGCAGCTCAAACATCTGTGATCCTGCCTTCAAGCAGAGGGGTGGTCAAGGAGATCTCCTGGGATCTCTGTCTAGGATTCTGCCACTCTTCTGCACAGCCTCAGGCAAGAGCAGTGCACTCAGATGTTTTCCTCCAGTGACACCTTCTGCCATTGGTGGGTCCACTAACTGTGTAGCAGCATTGTCTGCATCTTTCCCTCTTTCTTTCCCTCTCCAGAATAATACATGTACCAAAGGCAGAAGGATGTATGTGGGATGTGGTTGTGTCCCACCACTCCCTAGGAATCACATGTAGTAGGCAGAAGATAAAGAAATTTAGGAGCTGCGGCACTGGGGACTGGGTCACCACTTTCCAGACACATTGCTGAGGAAGAGCAATAGTTTAAAGCCAGATTTGCCCTCATCCATGGCCCAAGGCCAAGTACAGCCCAACTGACCCAGAGAATGTAGGCTAGTGGCAGGAGTCATTCCCTGAAGACTTGCAAGAACGGTTGTCCATGTAGCTTCCCTCACTTCATTTGCTTCCCTGTACGTGGCTAACAGCTTGCAAACTGGCAGCAACTCAGCAAGCAGAGGGGAAGACAGGATTCCTGCTAGACACACACACTCGCCCTCATACGTGTTTACTTTTACAAACCATAACGTTGTGATTCCTTAATTCTCATCTCTCCAAACCCAGCTCAGATACAAGGTGAGCATTTTGTTCTATTAGAAGGAGAACTCCTAGTCCTGCAAAATCACAGCGTGTTTGGCACTATGAAAAAGACCATGGCTTCAGGCTCTGTGTGTGGTGCACAGTTGTGCCATCAGTCCCTGGCTTTCAGGGAGCAACTGTTGTGCAGTCACAAAAATGCAAAGAAAGAAAGGAAAGAAATCAAATATTTACAGGAGGAAGAGTGATCTTACCCCACATGGTACAAATTTAGGGATGTATTGTAGCTACATTATGTGCACATAGCTACTGAAACAGTTTCTAACAGAATGTTTACACAGTTGTCTGGAAGCATATTGTTTGCCTACTTTTCAAAGCCAATTTATATGCAGCACACGTAGCAGCATGCATGAAAATTCAGACAAAAACACAGATGCATGCAACAATCCCTGGCCAGCTCTTGCTGCTCTTTATTGTTTGTTGCTCAGAAGTACCTAGGAGAGGAGGAAGATAGCAGCCTGTTGTGCTAGGCGCTGTACTACCCCAAACTAAAAGACAGGTTATGTTGTATGATGTTCCTTGAGGAACATACAATCTCCATTTAAGACAAGATACAACAAGTGAATATAACAGAGACTGAGGGAGCGACATACGGGAATGAATAATAAGAGAGTTGGTATGTGCCAGCTTTATGCTCTCATGTGCCAGCTAATTGAATACATGATGCAAATAAACACCGGTCTCCTACTGAAGGCAACAAGTTAGCTGTAGTCAGCTGGCAATTTATCAGGAGCTTCAGAGAGAAATTCATGAGAAATTTGGAGGAGCCCTAGGAAGCTGATAGATCTGTTTGGAGAGGGCATCCCAGAGAAAAGTGTCAGTGTGGGATAAAGGGAAGGGTGTGTGACAAGGGAACAGGGGGATGAGGGAGGCTGGCATCACTTGGGCAGCAAAGCAGGGAGGCTCAGGTAACAGGGCTGCTGAGAGGGAAGGATGTGAAAGTCCTGGACCAAAGAATAAAGAGCTTGTATCTAACTTGTTAAAGAAAGGGTGGGACCAAGGAGAACTGCAAAAGGCAAAAGAGGATGAATTTGTCACTTCACTTTGAACAGACCAGGGGGGAACAAGGTCAGTGGATGTCAGGAAAGCCTGGGTGAAAAGGGTCAGGATGAAACTTGTGTCACTGCATGCTGCCTAAGAAATGGTCCAGTGCAGGGAAGCATGGGAGTGAGAATTTCTCCATGACCAAGGAGGAAGGAGAGGAGGAAGCACCCTCCAAAACAAAGCAGAGGTAGCACAACTACAGGAGAGGAAGCAACAAGGACAGGGAGTGAAGCCTGCCCAAAGTAGTGTGCAATGGCCAGCTCAAGAACACACTTTAACAGCCAGCACTACCGAACCACCGTCATACAAGGCCCAAAAGGACAAGTCTACTGGAAGAAGTGAAAAGATGTATTACTCCCTCTTGAAGTGCTTCATTGCAGAAGGTCCCTCTTTCCCCATGCACAATCTTTGCACGGATCAGAGCCAAATCTCCCACCTTAGGTGCCTCAAGGTAGGCAGCGTGAAAACCACTCATCAACGAAATTACATCAAAGTCCCTGTACTGCAGTTCCCTGTGTCACCGTGCAGACAGATGTCCTCTCCTTCAAGCTCTCTGGCAGGTGCTATTTATGCTCAATATTGTTTATATACCCCTAAAACCTCCACGGGGAGATGCCAAATCAATAGGCCAAGAGCTGGAATATAGTCATTTGCTGCCTTTATTTTTCTGTTTTTAAAAGGATCTTCCTACGGCTCTGTAGAGCCTCTTATTCACAGAACTGCCCACAACTGCCAAGGCCCCAGGGACACTCACAGGCCTCACTGCCCACTCTGCCCACTCCCCAGGGCTCCCCCCAACCCTGCCCAGAGCCCCATGTCAGCCCCCCAGGGCCGCCAGCCCCTGCCCCAATGATGCCACAGCAGGACTGGTCTCCAGCTCCTCACAGCTCTGCCCAGCCATGGGTACTGCTGAGCCAGGCCCACCCATGGGCCCATGTCCCAGCCCAGCCTCAGCCTGTCCCCGTCCCCAGGGAGGTGCTCGATGCCCAGAGCCAGGGCCGCCCCAGTGCCCCCCGGCTGCCTCACTCCTGGCTGGGGCGGTGGGATGGGCCCTGGCTGCCAGGCCCTGCCCTGATAGACCCCAGGGGAGCCTCTGCTGCACCCTGGCACCAGCTGCATGAGAAATATCAGCACAGGACAAAAATCAAAGGACAAGCTCAGTCTTGCCGAGACTGAAAGATCCTGACCCACCCCCTCCACACAAGAGATTTTAAGGATTTACAAGGGCAGGGATGTTTCTGCTTTCCTTCTGGTATTGAGCTGCCAAGGTCTAACCCAACTGTGTTTTATCTTCTCTGAAGTGACATTGTGTGGTCCCTGAAGAGGCGGCCACTGCCGCTGTCTTCCCACCTCTGGGCCACCTCAGTGAGGTCCAGCTGGAGCCCAGTGACAGGTCACACCGCAACCAAGCATGGAACAGCCACAGCATCCCTGCCTCCATCGCCACTGTGGAAGACTCCAGTCCAGGCCCAACTGCTCTTTCCAAAGGGGAGAAGGCTAGACCACAAGGACCCGTCCCCAGGAAGGACTTGAGAATCACAGTCAATTCACCAGAATTGGTCACACACGTGCTAACATCAACTCCCTCCCCAAATGGTGGTGAGCTGAGGAGCCTCAGGGCTCATGCTGACAGCATTTCTTGACAATAAGTGAAGAGCTGCTCACTTTCCATGACACACACACACAGATGTAGAAGGAAAAAATTTTTGCAGTTATTTTATTCTTCCTTTTTCAGCCAAATCCTTGCTTGGGCTGTTACGGAATATTCACACATCAGCCCTGCTTGTGCTGACTGATCAGATTACTGCACCAATGCCTCCATGGCTTTCAAATTCATTTCACAGGTTTCCAAGAAACAGATGCTGACACCTGATAAGTGGCAGCACCTGACTTCAAAACCTGTCATCAGTTCAGCAGCCTCTGATATCTCAAGTAACATCTCAGCTTGGTGGAGAAATGTTACCCTAACCAGCTGGCATACTTCTGTGTGGGGAAATAAAGTTCCTCTTAGGTACTTGCTGACATACTGATTCACACCTTGCGTTGTTCCCAGAGGTGTTTAAGCACACAGAGCCCGAAGTCAGTGCAATGATCCTGCTTCAAACATTTGGTTCCCTGGCTTCCCTTTGCATTCCAAAAGTTACCCATTTGTCACAAGCAGCTTTATGTGGCTCTATAGCACAGCTGAGATTCTTTGAAATATTTATTTTTATTAAAACAAAAGCAGTAATTTTCATACCTATTGATTTTGATTATCAGAGGACACAGATATGATTGCACAGGTAACAGAAGAAAATGAACCACATGAACTTTCTTCGTCGCTGCAGAGAATTTCAGTATTTCAGCCTGCTTTCATGATGAAGGTAAAACATTGTTACAGTGCACACACTCAGAAACTATTACACAATACCCATCAAAACAAAAAGAAACACATCATATATCCAACTAGTTTTACCAGACTTCTGTTTTCCACAAGACCTCTTACCTTGCTGTGAGACAGAATTACCCAGGGAACAAATTGGACCTACCCTAACAAGGCTCTCAGGAAGCTAATTACAGAATGGCAAAAATGCTGAATAGAGGCACATTAAATAACACAGCTGTCATTCTATAGCAATGCATGATATGCACTTAAGAGCTACTCATGGCCAATAAAGTCAATGGGAGGATTTGCATCAGTTTACAAGAGCATAAAGGAGAGGAAAACAGGGTACTGCCAGGAAAATAGAGCCATTGTGACCACAAAACATGGCTAGATTGCAGTAAGACCATTCACAAGGCCAGGTCTAGGCACAGGGAGCTTCTAAGGGCAGCAGGGTAAGAGAGAGAAGAAGTTGATGAAAGCCCTGCTGCCAGTTTTGCCCCCCCCCCAGTCACTCCAGGAAGCCAGCCTGATTCTATGGCAGCTTGGGGGATGGCTGAGCTGAAGTGAGGCAGCTACAGGCAAGGCCCCAGGGGGCAGCTGTTCCACTGCATCAGCAATGGCGAGGGCAGAGAGCTCTGTCCCTGCCTCCATGCCTTCTCTTCCCTCCCTATGGTAGGAATCCAAACAGCAAAGTACATTTCTACCCTTTCTCCTGAAGCCTTGAGCCAGATACTGCTGCTTCCACCTAACAAATGTGTTGCTGTCCTTCGACCAAGTCTACTTCCTCTACTATTTCAATCCTTTGATTATTTTCTAAGGTCTTAATTCACTGTGATGAAGATCAATGGAAATTCATTCTCAGTTTCTGGGTGACTTGCCTATGTTACACTGACAAATGCACATCAGTGGATAATTAGCTTCTTAGTCAGTAGATAGTCTGTGACCATCAATTTCTGTGAACAAAATGTGCTAAATCTATGCAGTAAATCTACCCTTAGAGGCAGGACAATTGCAAAGCACTGAACACTAATAAACACCAATCAAAATCTAAAGAACCCAGTAGTGCCAAACCCCGCTACCAGCAATACTGCTTACCAGAGTGGGCAATTCCTCGGAAGGTTATAAGTAATACATATAGCACCCATAGGTACACCACATTAGACCAGACAAACCCTGAACTGGCAATAGCATTGTCTAAAGGTATATCGGCTTTCTCATTTTAGTTGCTGTCAGTTTTATTGCATGCTTAAGCCACTGAGATACTAAGCCTGAAAAGTCACATCATATCTTAGAAGGTAACCATCATTGTAAACATACAATCTCTGATCTGTGGGGTTATAATTGATACTCTGGATTGTATCTAATTTTTTATCCATAACGACACTAATTCTAGATTCTTGGCCAGTACTCGTGTCATACATGTAGAAGATTTCCTCTTTCCTAGTGTTCAGTGGCCTTGTGGCATACAGAACACCACATAACATGAAAGCGTTGGAAACAGATGGCTTGTACTGTCTTGTCTGCCAAGTATTTAGCACATCAAGTGTGGTCTCATTGAGTTTGCTAATCACAATGTTGCCCATGCTATTTTCTGTTGAATATATTACCCATAACCCACTTTCATCCACAGCAAAATCTATGTCTTGCCATGATACACCTGCATAAGAGAAGCGGTTACCGATAGCAGCATTTGGAAGCTGCTTCCTCAAAACCATGGTGTTTGTTTTTATATTATGTTTCACCATATCTCTTGAACTATAAGCGTGATAGTACAAAAAATTATTATAAAGGGCAGCACCGCTTCCTTCCCCATATGTTATTCTACTTTCATATGTGGGTTCAAAGAGCAGCAAATTATCAAAGGAGTTATAAATTCTGTAATATTCCAAGTATCTCCCATTTGTGTTCAATGGTGCAACCCAATAGACTTCATTCTCTGGGTCAGAGGGAGAGTAATCTCTACCCCAGGAACCATATTTGTAGGAAAATCCTCTCCAGTTCAGCTTTACAATATAGGGCTGGCTAACATTCAGCAGTCCACGGTGAATGCAGCTACCTGCAATTAAAGAGAAAAAAAACAGGTTTTCCAAATGTCATCATTAGGAGAGAGATTTTCCATACTGTAGCGTCTGAAGTGTGCTTACTAGGGATTAGCTTTGTGGCAAAGCAGAGACATAAATTCATAGCTTCACATGTAAAAGGCTCACTATGGGCCAAGGTCAGCAACTGGATGTCATCAAGTGTTCCCAGTTGACTCAGAAAGTTAGTCAAAAAAAAAAAAAAAAGTACATATTACTATAGCTATTTTGGGGGTTGTGGGGGAGGGTGGGGCTGGAGAAAATATAGGGACATCCATCCTCAGTCAGGATTAATTTGCAGAAAATACGTGCTCACTGTGCTGTTCCAGACAAGGGACAGATTTCTGTTTCTACTCATTTGATGCATGCCAGCCTGATGCACTAGGAAATCCCTTGGAAAATACAATTTCAGAAGCAGTTTAGGTTATTTTCTACCTCAGTGGAACTGAGAGCATGGGAGATGGGGAAAAAAAGAAAGAGAAGCATCTGATTTCTGTGTATTTCACTGAGGAGGAGAAGGAAGGAGCAGCAGCAACAGCAATTCCAGAGTCACATTTCAGATTAGCATTCTCCTGTCAGAATCACAGCTTTACAACAGTGCATCACAGCTGCATGGTGCCTTCCACCTCAGGCCCTCAAAGAAATCTGCAGACAGTAACAATCACAGCCTAGGAAACGTAGATGGATATTACTCTGAGTTTTCATGCGAGGCAACTCTAAAGAGAATATGACTTCAAGCTGAACCAGAACAGCTCTGTTTTCCACATATCATCTATGAAGACATTTTCAGGATCATGGAAAAATCCTTTTCTTTTTTTTTTTTTAATTTGGCTACCCAAAATCTTTGTTTTTTGCACCTACAGAACATCTCTCAAGATGTGCTGCTGGGCTTAGTAGAATTTTTTCCACAGTTAATAGGAACAAACAACAAATCAAAATGAACATTCAATTATGATAAACACTCTTTGGAACAAAAAAGTCCAAATGAATTTAGATACAAGAAATACTTTCCCTTTACTCATGGTGAATGGCAGTGACATTCCTGTTTCCTGATAAACTCTCAGCATTGTAAGTCACTGGTGGAAAAAATTCTCCACTTGTAAGTGTCCGTGGGCCTCTGATGAGTTCGAAGGTGCTGCTGGCAAAAACCAGCATGCTTTTTTCCAAATGTTAACATTAGCTTTTAGTATGACCACCACAAAAGTGTAATAGATTTTTCATTGTAAAGATACGTTCACCTGAGGTAATGGAGACAGAGATGTAAAATGACTGGCACCAGCTCACAAGCTCAGTGGTACTCCAGTGTTTCTTTCTTATTAAAGATGGAGTATAATATTTATAGACCCAAGTCTCATATGTCAATTAATGGATAAATTAATGGCCACAATTCTTTGACATTAGTAATACCTCCCTCAGCACAAGACTCTGTGTACCACCAGCTATGGCATCAATGATGAAAGTCAAACTTATCTTTCGAGGTTTTAATACTTTGCATGGGTACCATGTTATGATTCCTTACCGCCTGTATGAAAAGAATGGCTGTTCACAAACTCAGTCATACGAAGGAACGACTAGCATATATATAACCTATGTCTTAGTGCAAAGAAGAAAGAGAAATAACAGAGGGAGAATTTACCCTTTGCCCTGAAAACTGACCATCCGTAAGCAAGGCCAGGCAATACTTATAGAGCTGAATTGACAACTCCTGAAGTCACCAACAGAAAAAGCCTAGGAGGTATCTTGTTCTCAAAACCATCCTAGTCTATCCCACAGATAGAAATAGATGCAGAGACAGACCAATATGAAGTACTCAGAAAAAGACTGGGAAACAAGATATTTGGTGATATGTTGCAAATGTAGAGAAACCTTTCTCTGATCTGCTTTGCCCAGAGAGAAAGTGGTCTACCTCTGGGACAAGAAAACCTGTGGCCTGAATGTTAGCAATATCCAAGCAAGAGGGTAACTTTTGTGACAATGTGTAAAGTTAATTTGGGCAGTGAAGCTCTCCATGTCTCCTCCCTTCTCAAAATGTATTATTTCCTTCCACTATGTAACACTTTCACCCCTTACAGTCTTTTGCTCTCTTGTGCTAGTGATTTGTGGGACATGTGGGTCACCTGCAGACTCCTCTCAACATCTATGAGGAAGCTGGGAAGCAGCTTTACATTAAATACAAATCACTACGCTGAACTAAATTCCTGTGTCCCCAGGCCACGTGTGCAACCTCTTTGGGGTCAGTATTGCCCATGGGAGCAGCTCTGCATCACTGAGTGCCACCTCATGGTAGAGAGGGTGACACAAGTTGTGAAAAACCCTGTCTTCTCGCCCAGCCCCTCTTGTGCCCTGGGATTCTTGCAGCTGAAATGGGGGATGACCTTGGTTGAGCATTGCTTCCCTCAGTGCCACCAAGAATTGCAGCAAATCAGCATTCCTGACTTGGAGCAGATGAGCATTTAAGCATGCACTTAAGTGCTTTACAAAGGATGAGGCCCTGGAGCAGAAACCTCATTTCCAAATATAGCACACAAGGAAGGAACTGCTGTATGGCTAGCCAGGCTGCAACTCTGGAAATGGCACATAGCACGGCTAGTAACATGGCCTCAGCACTTGGCACAGATACCATTGTTTGGAGGTGCTTATACCTCAGCTCATGCAAAGGAAGAAAGCTAAGGCAGCCAGTGCAAAATGGCTTGCAGCCTGCCAACTCCATAAATCAATCTGAACTGGGTTGTGTTTTTTTTTTTAGATCTCTATTATGTATCGTTACCTCCAGCATGAGGGCTTCTTTCAAGCTGGTGACATGTTGAATATACTACTGTGCTTAAATCACAATCAACTTATCTCAGAATTAAATGGTTGTTAAATGCTCTCAAACTCTTGATTTGCTTAGAAAAATATAGCACCAAAGCTTGCAGGTAGTGAAGCACTGCTAAGCTCATCTATATGCGACCTCAAATAATTTTTCATGTCATTAAGCAGAACACAATTCCAGATTTATTTTAATAATTCATACGTTGTTTCATAAATAAAAAACAAACGTGTGTTCAGCAGAGAGACCTTTTTTTACAAAAGAAATAATAAATTGTTATTTCTTCCCTTAAAGAGATCTCTCTGCTGAACATTTGTTTGGTTTTTATTTATGAAACAATGAATTATTAAAATAAAGTTAGAAGCGTGTTCCGTTTTAATGACATCAAAAATTGTCTGAGGTTTCTATAGAGTATGTGCTTGATTTTTATTTCCTTGAAAACTCTAGCAGAATTGTTGGGTTTTTTTTTACCAAAAAACTCTGTGGTAGTCAGGGGGTGATCTGTCTTTTGCACGAGTTCAGAAGAATTCATTGTTGTTTATTTAATCTAAACTTGCCTCCCTGTCTCGTCTTGTGGGGAAAAAAAATGCACAAAGGAAACAAAGTGTCATGTAATTTTGTAAATATTAGAAGGTACTTGAAATAAATCCATATGCATTATTCAAACTTTCAAGTTTTTTACTCCTTTTTCCACTGTTTTGGGCCACTGATAAATGGTGTCCTGGTATTTTTACCTTCCTTTTTTCTCATGCTTATGCAGCAAGTAGGTGAGAGGAGGACTAACATAGGTACATCCACACATACTTCTCCTTCTCCCTGCATAAAAAACCAGTATCTCAGCTCAGTTGTTTACTAATCCTTCTGATTCATCAGAAAAGGACTGGCACTTAGCTGTCAGGACTGGAGGGAGCCTGAATTGCTTGGCTAATGGGCTGTAGAACTGAGCATGAGATGCATCCTGTTGGGTCTCGCTTCCCCCACTCCACTCTGAAGCACTCACAGAACACATCAGCTTCTCACTCCAACAATACAGGTGCAAAAAAAACCCTCCAGCAGCCTCCCCACACCAAGCAGCTGCATCTGATCACAGAAGAGAAGAGACCACAGTTCGCCTATGCAGATGAAGATCACAGGACAAGGTGGGACCCACATTTTAGGAAACTCCTGTGATGGGTCTAGAGACCAGAAGCAGACTGGTGCTACGCTCTCACACATGCTCCCAAGCACCAGATGTGCACTGCTCATCTCCCATCAGACAGACCGCTGCATCCAGATGTGTGAGCTGTTACCAGCCTTACTATGGCTTGAGACACAGGAGACAGAGCAGCTCAGGGAAAGGGTTGTCATAGCTCCTACTGTCTCACTGGCGTAGGAAGACCTACACAGATACCTCAGTCTTCACCAGTATCACAGGGCACAGACACAGGCTGACTGAGCTGTGTCAGAGAAGACTTATGCTGTCAGCATCCAGCAGGGGATGAGGTGGAGGGCCAGAGTTCATCTGACCTGCCTTCAGGCAACTAAAGGTTCGGGTGCATCAGTGAAGCTCCCTCCATAGCCAATGGAGAAGTGCACGTGTCTCCAGGGGTCATTCAGGCAGTTCTGGAGAGGAGGTGCTGACCAGCTCTTTTCAAGTGCCTGTAGGCATGTCTCTCTCCTTGTGTATGGACACATTCATTTCAAAACACAACCCAAAGCACTCAAAACCCACAGACGTCTTGGGTACATAGGAGGTAAAATATAAGGTAAAAGTGAAATCACCTGTAAGACTCCAGTAGGATTGCCCGAGTTTCAGCATTAGGCTACGCC
>NW_010102980.1:95149-105413 GCF_000699245.1 Pterocles gutturalis | reverse complement strand
CTGAGACCTATTCACCAGTAACTTGAAATCCTTAATTTCTAAATGTATAAAAGCTAGAAAAAGCAGCTTTGCTGGTTTTTTCCTTTCTTTCTCTTTTTGCCTTTGAGAGTTTCATCTGACTCACTTCTCCCTGCCACCTCTCTCAGATCATTTCAGTGAGATGTGACAAAGAATCTGCTGTTAGAGTCCTCAAAGAACCATCCTGGGCTCCTGTCTCTCTACACCTGCCCTGATGCAGCCAGATGAGATCAGTGCAACAGGAAAAATAATGGATAACTATTTCTTCCCACTGGAGTGGTGAGGAAAGAGATCCTGGGAACTGGTGCAGATAGGAAAGCCAGTGATGATGAGGAGGAGGATGATTAACTATATATTTACTCTGACTCACCTCAGACACTCAGACACCCACCTCTCCAGTTGGAGGATAAGGCAAATGGAGACCAGTGATTTCTTTCTGCTGTGTTCTTTGAGAACAGGGCTCCTCACTCAGAGAAACACAGCAGCAAAAGCCTTGGGGGACAGAGTCAGAGGGGCTGCATACTACAGCACTAAGAAGCAAGAAGCTTTAATTAAACTTGCTTTTAGACTCATGGTCTTAGGCAGCTTGGGGATTAGCCAAGTTCTCTTGTTGCCTACCCAAAATATGCAGGAGAGAGGACGAAGGGGGAAAGAAAATGTAGTCTAAAAACAGGACAAAGAGTCAGTTTAATACAAACATTATAAATATAATATGAACTAAAAGCAGGGCAAGGCCAAATGGTTTGGCAGAAATTCAAGGCATCCAAGCTTGCAAAGAAAACATATGGAAAATGTGTTCAAATGCATAAATGAGTGCTAGCGAGCTTCAGAGGCCTAGGTGTGAGCATCCATGCAAGGACTCCAAAATGACCATCTAGAAAATGCAGCTCTCTCACGTACTTACTCCATCTCCCCAAGCAATAATATCTTCCTACTACTACTTGTTTTCAGATACAGTCTACAGGACATGTAATTGGTCTACAAAGTTCTCTGCCCAGAGAATGTTTGCTCCCCACCAGGCACACGAAGTCAGGATACACCAGCCCTGCATGGATTAGCAGGGATCTGAGCCTATGTAACACCTGCGTTATCTGTATATCTGGCATCTCCCAA
This sequence comes from Pterocles gutturalis, assembly GCF_000699245.1. Taxonomy (NCBI): domain Eukaryota; kingdom Metazoa; phylum Chordata; class Aves; order Pterocliformes; family Pteroclidae; genus Pterocles; species Pterocles gutturalis. The sequence goes on along the minus strand of NW_010102980.1, from coordinate 104,282 downwards.
GAGGCAGGAAACTTGCTAATCCTCTGCAGTTACTCTGCCCGTCCTTTCTGCCAGCCTCATAGACCACCCTCACCATAAAGATGGCCATGACAATATGCCCACCCACATCCTCCAACCCCTCCAGCATTCCTGTTGCTGCGGGCAGGAGATAAACCCCCAGATAACACCAGAGGATGTCCTCAGCTTATGTCAGTGGTGGTCATTCTCTGAAAGTCGATGGAGCTATCATTCATACCACCTGGGGTTTTGGCCTTCTAGGTTATTTTCTGCTCTATGGTACCCACACAATGCAATGACATGCAAAGGTGCCTGATCTAGCTGGCACATCAGTCAGGAATACAGCAATGTTAAAGCAGTACAATTTTTTGTCCCAGATAAACTCTATCTGTCTCCTCACCATGCCCTGAGAAGCAATGCTAAATAATTTTATTATGGTCATAATTCTATGCAGTTACATTTAACCCATCCCAGAGCTGTCATCCTGCTCTAGGTATGACTTGCCTATCCCTGCATGGAGTTGCACTGTGAAGCATAGACCTCCTTTTCCCACTTTGTGAAAACTCCTACATCCCACAGAAGCTCACCCCAACCACCCAAGTGTAAAAGCAGCCCCTTCCTCCATTACTCATGGAAGGACACAGTATTCTTGTCCCAGAGCTCAGTACTTTCTCACCGAAACCAAGGCTTGCTGTAGGCTTGAAGAGAAAGAGGCTGTTTCTTTCCACACATCGTCACCTTCAATAAATCAATCAGATGCCCTTCAAGCACTTTTAAAACCCTGCTTTTTTTTTTTTTTCATTTAAACTTTTTAAGCCCTTACTTAAGGAGCAGAGAAGGACCTTGAGCATTTGCAATGCAGGTTTTTGTTTCAGCTTTCTCTCTTACCTGATTCCCCAGACAAGGTGTTACTCACATCCTGTCAGAGAAGTGCAGCAGCTGCCCACGCTGGCATGTAGCCCTAAGGAGATCGCAGTCGGAAAGACTGCTGACCCTAAGGGAAGCCTGTTATTTCTGCCTCTCACCTTTCCAATGAGATGTTTGAACTAGCTGACCCAAAGGTGAGGGGAGGTAAGTGCCACTAGCTGCAAATCTGTGCTCCTTGCAAGAAGGACACCACTCCTCCTTTTCTATGGGCTCCTCTGGCTGATTGCTCACCAGCTTATGTGAATAGGCAGGATCCTTCCCCTGGGTTGCATGCAACAGAACACTTTCTCTCTTAACACGCAGGGGTTCAACACAGTTTGATAAATCCTCCTGTCTGTTAGCAAGTGGCATGCTTGACCTGACGTACCTAAACTAATGTTTCCTACATGTCTTGCTCCAGTGTATCATATCTGACTCTTAAAATTTCTCACACTACAATTCACTCACAATGTGATTTTTCAAACTGAACACACCATCAAGACAAAAATTATTCCGGTTGTAAACTAATTACTACATGCTCTGTGACTGTTGCTATTTTTATATGAACTCTGGGAACCACTGATGTAAACCCCAGAACATAATCTTTCCTATGTAAGAAAATGGTAAAATCCTAGTTCTGTTGAAATCAGTAACAAAGCTCACACTTATTTCCTTGAATCTGGAATTTCCCCCCAAGGTTCTTGACCTTCTGATTTAGAAGAATCTTTTGCCTGTGAAGCAACAGTAATCTGCTTGCAAAGCTACCTTCTGGAGCTTGCATACCAACAGCTTTAGTACATCAATGGTAACTCATGCATTTCCCAAGCAGCATTAGAGCAAAACTACCATGACACAGGTCACTTTCACAGGAACTATTAGAAGTCAAATCTGTTCAGAAAAAAATATAGTTTCCCACAAAAAAAAAAAAAAAAAAAAAGGTAATTGTTTTGAAAAAGAGAAGGGAGTAGAGATTCTCCTTTTGCACTGCAGATGAGAGGAAAGTTACAACTTTTTCCAGTTGAAAACAACTGCTATGTCTGGAAGAGTTTGTTTCCTGCACTCATTTTCCTTTTGAACCCATTGATGAAACATTAGGAGCTGTCTGCTAAATTTTTCAAGAGCTAAGTAGTATCATTACAATTGTATTTAATATTAACAAAGAGAAATATGTGCATTTACTGTTCTACCCATGTATTATGTTGTTTTTACTCTGATATACAAATGAAATGCTTACCTGGTGGGAAATATGGGGGTACTGTAGTTTTGTTTCTGCTCTCTTTACTCTTTCAATCGCTTCTGGAGAGATACAATTTGTCGACGAATTGCAAGGACATTGGTTTTGTCCAGTGATTCTAGTTCATTTACCAGTATAGTCAGATTTCTGATCTAGAGAAATAAAAAAATAAAACCCAAGTTAAAATTTCTGTCGGCTTTATTTTACAGATATTTGCAGGCAGGGTTGATCAAGATGCTACAGAACAGGTTTTAAGAAATATCCCTCAGAGTAGACCTTGTCCTGCTAGCCTGAAGTTAACATTTCCAGCAGAGGTATGGGACCACAAGGAAATGTTTTAACACTTAGTTGTATACCATAATGCATAAATATAGTGTTATTTTATACATAGTACAAGAATATCTAGTAAGACTTAGGCAAGTACTAGCTATTATATATTAAAAGTACTTATTCCAGCCTTACAAAAGTATCCAGAAATTTTATTTGCAGAGATAAATAATGTCCTCAATCACCTACTTGATGATCTAGAGGACAATGGGGAAATTTATATTTCACTTTCCATCTGAAGTAATTATTCTCTCTAGGTGAGTGATTAATTATCATTTTGAAAAGGTGATTTATAGTCTGCTGGGAAGGTGATAGTCTTTCCCACTTCTTGATTTCATATTGATTAGGCCACTGCCCTAGCAACCAGAAGCTAATTTTTTAATTATCTAAGTTAAAGCACAGAGGCTTTCAAGTATGGGGGTCTACAAATTAATATTTATTATAATAATTTAATCATCTTATGTGCCTAACGCTATGCAAAACTGTAAACTTTCAGGCAGATAGTTGGCAAAAATAAAGAGGTCCCCAGTTTGGGGGGTTTTTTGAGGTTTTTTTGCTTTTCTATGCTCTATAGCAAGGAAAAATGTGTTAATACTTTTAAGGTCAAGCTTTCTTTTAATTTATGCTGATGAAATGCTAAAATAATTCCACTGGCTGCAGTAGAGACAGGCTACATTTCCTCAACCTAAACACTAAAGAGAGAATAGACTATCCGTATATTTGACCCCTCTGTGGCTAATTAAGACTTTGGCAATACCTCCAAATATATTTCCTCAACGATGACATTGCTTCCAACAAGGCTGGACTTCAGCTGAGTGACCAGCCTATCTAGGTCACTGATTTCCACTTTCAGTAACTGGAAGTCCAGTTCTGTGTAAGATACACTGCTCTTCTCCATGTGTTCCACCTTGATGGTTAGATTAAGGATTTGCTGCTGATACAGTTCAATCTTTTTTGAGTACTCTCTAACCTTAAAGAAAAGAAAAAAAAAAAAAAAAAAAAAAGGTACATATTCAAGTCCAGGTTAGCAAATAAAACAAACCTGTTTGACATCTTTATTATATTTCTGAGTAACCCATGCATAAGTCCCACATACTTGACATATATATTGTTCACATAAACTACACAAATGAAATTCTCATCACAACCATAAAAAATGTGAAATTCAACCCTCATTTATTGTTGGCAGTTCCACAAAGTCCCCGCAAGAATGCCTGGGGATAAATGAAGGCAGAATTTTACTCGCAGTCTTCCTTTTTTTTAATTCTTTGCCAATATCGTCTCTGTGAGCTAATTTTATGCTCAGTGTGCCAAGAACTTACATTGGTGAAAATTTTATTAGGAAATCTGCAGTGTATTATCTCATAAAAGCAACCCAAGGAGGCTGAAAAATGCAATAAAGGATTACCAAGTTTTTCAACTTCATTTCCTATTAACTCTGAATCCAAATGGGATTTTACCCTGTGTACATTTGAATTGTGTCAAAAGTTGGCAGAACTGGTTTGGGGTTTGTTTTTGGGCAGGGAGAGAATGTTTAAACACAGTGTTAAAAATCAAATCTGGTTCAAACAAAAGTGTAAGATTTATTGCAGGCTTTAACTAAAGTAATTTACATAGCAGCCTTTTCAGCCTTTGAACCATTAAACAGTTGTCTGGATAAATATATTTTCACACTTGTATCTGCAAAGGTAAAGGTCACAGCACAAGCAATGTGATGAAGAATGTTAAGAATATTATATGGACTTGGAACATTCTTTGGAAAATGTTAGCTCCTCGAAATTTAACACTTTGGGAAAGTTATATAATTTCTCTCCTATATGCTTCATAAAATTCATGTCTGTTTTCCCTTAAATCACCATAATTATAACACAAAATGTAAGAAGTAGGAATAAATATAATTAGTTTTTTTGCACCAGTAACTCTGTATCTATACTCTCAGATGGTATTCGTTGTGTAAGTCCATCTCTCTACAGCACTATGATTTCCATAACTATTACTTGTTTGACTGAAAGATTTTTAGCCTACATCATCTCAACCATTCTTGCATTATCTTAACATAAAATGAAAGTCAGTATTTTTCCCCATTGGCTCTGGAATGGCCACTAAAATCCTGTCATGGTGTGAAGACCATGTTCTCCTTTTCCAGCAAGCAGCCTCTGGGATGGGGACCCCAACAAACACACCAAATAATTCCTTTCAATTTTGATAGAAACCCTTGTGTACCAAAGAGGAGGTGTAGGATCTTATGGCATGGAAATTCACGAAGGGCAGAAAGGATCCTTTCAGATCATAAGATATTCAGTGATGTTGTTTAAGAAGGAGAACTAGAAGTGAGAAGATCCTCTTTTCAAAAGTATCATTTTCAATAGTGGCACAACTACACTGCAAATCTGAAAGAACCCCTCTGCATGTACATACATAATATACACCAAAACCAGGCTGCTCAATCCCGCACATTTAATTCAGGGTTTGAAACAGATCTTCTGTTCTAAATGTGTGCAGCTAGACTTTGAGCTGCTCTGATATAAACTGGTATGTCTCCATAAACTGCAGCAGAAGTACCCTGACTCACAACATTGGATGCTCTAGATCTCCCTGGTCAAGCCTGGGTAACTTCAATCTTAGGAATAAATAAGCTATTTATTACAATTAAGAATAAAAAAACAATATAATACAAAAACTTAGATGTAGCTCCTTGTATCTGTCTGACAACAAAGACAGCTTGGATCCCTTGTCTTATCTGTCACCGTTATCTGTTCACAAGAGAAGAGTAAGAAGAACTGGGTAATGTTCTTGGAAAAGACAGATGTAGTTGGACCTCACACTTTCTCTGATCACCAAAATCAGTTTGGAGTTGGAAGACATCCTCAAAAAAACCCTCTGAAAAAATTCTTCCAAGGTCAATGTTTAAACTGTGTGCCTAGAGTTTACAGAACAAAAAAGATTACAGCCTGAGAAATATAAAGCAAGCCCATGTTTGAACAACATTCTACTGCTCAGTGAAGTATGTCATATTTGGAAACCTATCTAGGTATTAATAATCTTTCTCACAATAATACTAACGCTAACACTAACACTAATACTACTACAACTAATAATAATGCTGCAATATAGTCCAAATCTATAAACCACTGACATGAATAGGCTGCTGGAATTAGTGATGGCTACTCATTAGTGCGAAACCTCTGAATCTGGAGTTTTCTCCGGGGTCCTGAGAGCCTGGACAAAATGCTGAGGGCTAGAACAAGGCATACATAGTTATTTCAGCCTTAATTGCAGAGTGCTGCAGGACAGAGACCTGAAGTTCTCCTCCCACATCAGAGGGTTTTCACTCAGTCAACCATCTAGGTCGTTTAAGGACATGTCAACACCATCCAGTGGAGTGTAGCTGAAAGATATCCATGCAAGTTGAGCCTGAACTAGTGCCAGCACTCTGCAGTGCTCTGTACAGCCACACCAGCATAGCAATGAACTTAAGCTAATAGCTCCCCTGGTGAATTATTGGACAAACAGAATTTTCTCAGCAGTGCTGCTCTAACAGGTCTATACTGCTTTTGCAGACAAATCCAGCACATATGTCAAGCATTGCAATGCCCCGTGTGGACACTCCTGCCTGCTCAGGTCTGGCTCAGGAGTTTCCGTAGTTTAGAAATATCCATTGAAAAAAGGAACATAAAGCTGCTCTGTTGCTTGGCAGATAGATTTAAGCAGCCTGTAATCTCTGCCCTTCTACTGCATCTACCTGCTAGGGACTGGCTGTTGTGTCTTGACAGTCTTGGCACATAAATACTATGCATATCCCATATTTAGAGATACAGACCAATAACTAGTACTGATTGCTGCCACATCTATCACAAAACCCTAGAGTAGGGTATGATGAGTGCATAGGGCCTGTATCAGCCCTTGGTAGGAAGAGAATGGAGCCATGTGAGGCATATGTAGGAAAAAAAATCCTCAGTTTCAGTTTTTCCTCCTTTCCAAGCATTGCCACCCTCATGGGATGAAAAGGGCAGGAAAAATCTGCAATGCTTATTTACTGTGTCGTTTACCTGCAATTGGTATTTATCAAAACAGATTTTGCAGCATGCAAACAGACACTTCTCCAGCACACATTTGGAGAGTACAGAAGGAAGAACAAATGTGCAAGATGAAGATGTAAAACCAAAAAAGTGGGAGCACCAAGGGAAGATAAGAAAGCAGTGACAAAACCAGCAACTCTATAAAGATGTTCTGCCCAGGACACCAGCTTCAGGCAGTCCTGACCTCTACAGACCCATAAGGAGCAAGGCTGGAAAGCAGTCCGAAGGCTGACACTGAGAAGAATTCCACTGCAGGTTAACCAGTTTTGAAAGCAGCTGCTCCTGGCAGAGGGCAGGCATGCTTTTTTTTCTACTGTTTTTGTTATGTGAGGATATTGTGACCATTGTGAGCCAAGTTCTGAAAGGCACTTTCTCTCATTGGGATCATGTCCTTATCCATCCCTGTTATGGAGGTATCCTCTCCCCTTTCCTATTGAGAGGAGCAGCCAATTCCTGCTTTGCTTTGAAAGGTTAATTTTCTTCTGTAATCATAATTATGCTGGCAAAGGTTGATGTGGCAGAGGAAAAATTAGTCTGGTATTTTCAGCCTATGGATTGTACTTATTTGGCACATGAGAGCATCTCTTTATCTGTGAGCTTCCTTGCCTGCTGATTCTATAAAAGGACCCCCTTGCTTTTTGGATTAGCCTACAATCAGGCAAAAGGTTAACAATTCAATCAGGTTGTTTATCTGGGACTTCTAGCACATGTAAAGCATCCTTAAGAGGATCCAATCCTGCAGCTCTTACCCAGGAAAAGCTCCCATGAGCTTCAAAGGGTGTTTTAGAAGAGCAATTAAAGTATGGATTCTCAGAGTCCAAAAAGGAAGCTCTCAGCAGAAATTCCCACTCCTGTGGTGAGACTAGGTTATGTTTGAGCTTGATTCCCTAGGAATTTTCTCAGGATCATTTCTAATAATGATCAACAATGAGAGCTTGGCTTTCCTCCATTTCATTATTTCCTTCTTTCTATGAATCTTATTCTGACTAAAGTAATATACAGGATTGTATAAGGAGGATTTTTGCCACAACTGTAAAGGTGAAGAATTTTTAAGCATAGAGGCTCATATATCACAAGATCTCAGATTACTTAAGTTCAGCTATCAATAAGTCAATGCTCAACAACTTTGTTCTTTCTCCAGAAAAACAACATCATAACTGAGAAACCTTACACACACAGAGTTACATCAAAATGCAATCTGTTCATTTGCATTTCTGACCCAAAGTGTCTGTTTGCCTTTATCACATCAAAGTATACGTCACACTTTTTATCTAACTAGATACATTGTAACACTGTGTGGCTGATTAGTCTCAAGGGGATAAAATTCAGTGAAACCTGCATTAGGTCAAGAATTTTCATCGTCTTCAGCGAGAACTGAAAGCCAAGGTCAGTGTCTATACTGTCGCACACTGCTGGGGACCCAGGGACGACAACACAGGTATACCAGTTGACACCAGCTGGTAACCTAGACATTAAAGTCCATGGTGGGATTCAGCTTGCCCTGAATTTAGAGGTGAGTTTCAGGTACAAATCTGGACACCTAATTTTAGGTATCTACAGTAACCTGTGTCTTTATATGAGCGAGGTGTCTGAACTCAACAGAGATCTGAGGTTGTCCACAGAGAGAGGTCAAGAAGCACTTGAGATGCTCTGCAGATCTGCATGGCACTAGCAGATAAGTCACACATCCTGAAGGAAACATGAACCATTCCTAGGAAGGTACTAGTAAGAGACTGGCTACACCAGGGCAAGTGACTGGGAAAGGTGGTACCCAAACACCTTGAAGAATCTGGGAATCATGCCCTGATCCTGTCCCAGTGCAATTAGCTTAAAATGCTGGCACTGACCATAGTAGGAACAGTATGGGGACCTGAAATCTCAGTGGTCTTCATGGATCGTTAACTCTGAGTTACACCTTTATGCTGCAAGGGATCAGGTAACTCCTGTGCTTGGAGACAGTGAGACTTCTGTCAGCTTGCCCTTTATATCCTCACTGACAGCTCGATGTGTTTCATTGCTAGCTCCAGTTCTTTCAAAACAAATGATATGAACTGAAAGATCTTACCACAGGATCCTCTGCCTGTTGTTGTGTTTTTTATGCATAACTTCTTATCTGTTCTTGATTATACCAGAGGAGGTTTATGAATATTTATGGTTAGAATTTATAATTTAATGCTGTACGTTTTCTGCTGATTAACTCAAGGACACTTCATTTCTTAAGATGCTTGGTTCCTGAAGAAAACACTTTCTGCTGGACACCTAATCTGAATCCTGAATATTTATCCACTATAAAAAGCCAGAGACAGATTTCTGTCTTCACAGGCAGCTTCACCCAGTGCACTGCAGCATGTGTAGGTTTGCCTAAGTTCCTTAAAAAATGGATCTGAATTCTTGAAACAAGCAGCCAAAGTAGTGTAAGGTATGTTTGTCTTCAAAAGCCATGCATAATTCAGCAGTCTCACTGCCACAACTTCAGATGTTGACAAGGAAGATATTTGATTTTTTTTTTTTTTAATTCTATGAGAGTAGAGGAAGTGAAGGGACAAATATTCACCTATTTCTTCACTCTGGGCTGTGGTGACCTTTCTCC
>NW_010102980.1:93317-95118 GCF_000699245.1 Pterocles gutturalis | reverse complement strand
CCCTTCATTTCCCTCTTACAATCTGGCTGGCTTGATACAAATAATAACACATGAAAGAGCAGGAGGCTTGGCTTCCTATATCTCTGTGTAGCAATCACAAACCAATAAAACAGAGCCAAAAGAGGAAAAACATAACCATTCTTCCAAAAATACCATATGCCTCTAGATGCAAAGGCCTAGAAAAGAGACCTAAGGATATTCAAATGTATGAAATGCTGCAATGTCAAAGATTTGAGATTTAATCACCCTTCTCCTTGTTCTTACAGAGCTCTCTCCTGCTGTTTGAAAGACACGTCACAGAAAAGCACTGACTGATGTGCTTTTTCACAGGCAACCATTTTTCAGCAAAGATACAATTGTTGTATTTATGAGAAAAGAACACCTTACTTTAGAAAGCTCTATCTCAAATCTCTGCGACAGCATCGTGGCTATAATTTCCAAATGCTCAGCCTTCTGCACTGGAAAGGTGGTATCTGGCAAGTACACAGAGCACTGACAGGTGCCTTTGTCATCCACAGAGCCGGACACATTGGTAAAGAGCTGCAATAACAAATAGGTAAGGAAAAAACTGTTAATATTCTTCTCTGGAATCAGTAGTTAATGTCTGACAATAATATGAGCTGTGACAATCAAGAGATCAACAATTTCATTAGTAGACATCTTTCACCATTTTCTTAAGGAACTCAAAATACCTAACAATTTTTATGACCCAGCCTTACAAATCTTTCTGCAAATAGTTAAATATGGCTGTAAAGATTTTACCCTTGGAAAAACAGAGGCATATAACAGTCCTTATTTTCCCAATCTTGTAGACAATGTTCCTGAGATACTGAAATAACTTTTCCAGCAGATAGAAAAGCACACAACAGCAGGAAAATAATAATTTAGTAAGTTAGGTCTTATAGTCACTCTTCTGTTAATCTGAGTTGATCAGATCATCTAGTCATTTCCATCCATAGAGATAAAAGTACCGAAATAGAACCAGTAACGGGGAAAGTTTTGAAAAGAAAAATGCCTCATTTGAAGTTTCTCAACCAGCCCCACCAAACAGACATATGCATTTAATTATACACCACTGAAAGATGATGAATTAAATTTTCAGGCTTAACCTAAGCTAGAGATACTTATTTTATTACAAAATATTGCATGTAACACCCACACATTACAGCCTATTCATCCATGTCTGTGGATAGTTTGCAAATATATTGCCATGCATTAGCATGAATTGCCTTGTCCTAGTTGTCTGCATGCTCAAAGCATCACCAATGGAGCAATGTGCATGGTGTATGCAAAGGTCAGGGTTGGCAATTCATGATCTTGTCATAATTTACAGCCAAAGCACATCATTTCCTACAAACAGTAGGCTGAATACTGAGTATGTTTGGAGCAGGTTTTTGGTTTGTACACAAAATGTTTCCCAGTTCATAAATCTACCACAAATTTATTAATATATTTGATGTTACTTTAAAATATTCTGGCACACACTTCAATGCAGCTGCATATTTTAAAGCTACAGACTTGCTTTTTTAAATACACTTCTTTCCATAATCTCTCCTCCTGCCTTGCAGAAATCCCAGTGTTATTCATGTGTTTTCTCTTTCTCTCTCCCTCTTAAAAATAAACAAGTAAACAACAAAACTATCTACTGAAAGCTGACATTTCAGCGCTTCTTCTCTTGATTTTTCACAGTGATTTCAACTAACTTCCTCCCTGCCAAACCAGCCCAGAACACGCAGTGATGGCTGGCAGCAAAGCTGTCTTGATCTGTGAGCCCAAGAAGAGAACAGCAGTAAGCAGGAAT
>NW_010102980.1:82541-93286 GCF_000699245.1 Pterocles gutturalis | reverse complement strand
AGGAATGATCCCAGTTCGCAATTCTGGCGACCTCTTTACCACAGCCATAACAAACAGCATGCATCACATTTTGAAAAAAAGCATGAAAAGATGTTTTTTCTGTGTTATTTGAGCACCATGGGCCTTAAAACTTCACTCATAGACAGACTGCTGAAGACATTTAACATGAAAGGAAGCAGAGAAGTATCTCATGGCATTCCAGAATGTCCCAGCACATAATTTCGATTTATTTCCCGGCAAGGTAGGTTACCAAAGCACTTCTGAAAATACCACCAAGAACATGCTACAAATTATTTCTAAGTTTCCAAGTACTTTTGAAGATATGGCTATCACTACCTAAATTACTATGAAAAATGGGTTCCTAAGTCACTTAGATGATTTTTCACCTCCGAGTCCTCTGCGTATCGGTATGACTGGGATGGCAAGTTGCTCGGCAATAACAAAAGAAACAAATGGGGGGGGAAAAAAGAAAATAAGAAATACATGTTACAATACACGGGACCTTCTGTAAGGCTGTTGTGCACTGGCATGCTAATTTTTGTGTGGAAGGTATTATATTCTGTCCTTTCTGTGTATAACACAAATATAATGTATATGTGTATATGTATACCAAGAGAGAGTACACTATACATACTACAGAATAGTGTGTACTATACATATGTATACATTTCATACATAGTACAATGTGAACTACACATTGATTACTCTGCTATAAACTACAGTCTTGACTAGAGATTGCCATGAGTTTATCTGGATATACCATGCTTATTTCATGTGCTAAACAACCCTTCATAAATGTGTTCAGATGATCTCCCAAAAACAACTTGTGCATTTAAACTCCCTACTAAAAACAATCACTATATTTTAACATTTGTGTTAGGAGAGAGCCTTGAGTTGAAGGCAGAGCTTCATTGCAGTAAGTGCAGCTTGTATCTAAGCCAAGAGACAATTCCTCAAGAGAGCAGACAGCCCAGGCAGACAGAACTGCTTCTGTTCTTCCATTGACATTACAAACATTGGGATCATGATGTTGACGAGACCAAGAAGCAATGTTTAGTTAAAAGCCCCTTGGGTCAGTAAGTGCTTCAATCAAAATACAATACCAGTCAAATGACAACCATATAAAAAAAATGTGTTCCTGCATCCTGCAGAAAAATGCACAAGCTGTTACTTTTGATGGAGTTGTATGTTTTTTAAAGTTTAATAATTTATACTGAATGCATAAAAGAGAGCAAACTGTCCTAGCCTACAGCAAGGACTTGACAGCAACATTTCACTCTGTAAAATTAAGCTGTTACATACACATATTTGAAGCTATGAGAAATGTTCCTTTTCCACATCCCTTCAATCGAACAAAGGGAGTAGGAGCTGGCAGTTACTCCATTTTCTGAAAAACTAGGAAATTTATTCAGCTGCCTAAATGTGGACTTAGGGTTACATCCTCAAAACAGCCTAACAATTTCAGTGCTTCATTTCCAGCTACACTGTAGCCCAGTGGCATTCATAGCTCTGAAGTAGCTACTGGCTCATCCTAAGACAAAGAAGGGAATCCACAGAAATCACACAGCAGGGACTGAGGCACCTCAGCTGTGCAAGGAGATGGATGAGGTTTCTGTCCTGCTACTGAGACTCAGGAAGAGACTCCTGACTCCTTTAGCTTTCTAAACCCTCTACCAAAGACTTAACTTTCACTCAGAAGTGGTCCCTCCACACATCCCAGGTGACACACTGGGTAGCCTGGACAATGAAAACCTGCCGTCAAGCTGTCTGTCATCTCTGACTTGATCTGGAGCTGTGCTTTGGACAGGCTCTGTTTTTGATAATATGTTGCAGGACCATTCAGAGGAAGTATGTCTCACTGAATCTGCTCCAAAGCAAACACATTATTAAGCAGTGAATGACAGAGAGAGGGAAAGAAACCAAGCCCTGAAATCAGCAGACCATAGACTTGAGCTCCATATCAGAAGGCACAGAAATTAGATTTAAGTCCCTCTACCAACAAATAGTCGAATAAAATTTGAGCTAAGTAGAACAGGTAGAATCAAGATTTTCTCACCCCCAGCAACCACAAGTGGGCACTTCTGAGAGGACAGGTTCACAGCCCTGTTCTGGTTTACATGAGAAGACAGAGTTGAAAAGAAATCTTCCTCTAGGGAGGTTGTAACCACCAAACTGTTTGGTACATTGCCATCAAAACCCCATGGCACCAGCTGTTTCATGTCTGGGGTCCAGTTCAGTAGTCACAGGGATAATGCTGGAGCTTTGGATGTGACTTAAGGCACGGAACGACATGGCAGCAGCACTGATGATTTTGGGAATTTGCTACTGCCTGAATTCCTGGATACACAACACCTAAATGACTTTCCTGGGCAGCCTAACTGACATACCTGTACCAGGCTAAGTCTCTGAGTGACTGTGTAGCATTTTAAAAATAGGACACAAGTTCCTAATTCTGCTCTTTTCTGGACTTTATTGAAGACCAGTAATGGTTATACCTTTGGGGGAGTCTGTACGTTGCCAGTCTTGCTGGGCTGAGTCGGATATGGAAGCGTTGCACTGAGATGAGAGAACTAAAAAGCAAAGGAAAGACATTTTCAGTGTGAATTCCTACATACGGCATTATCCCTTCCCCACCAGCTAGTCCCCATCCTGCAGCTCCAAATCACTTTGATTTTATTATGGGAGGACTTTACCAGAAGGCACAGAACTTAGATTTAGGTACTTCTATCAGTAAAAAGTTGAATAAAATTTGAGCTAAGCGGAACAGGTAGAATCAAGATTTTCTCACCCCCAGCAACCACAAGTGGGCACTTCTCAGAGGACAGGTTCACAGCCCTGTTCTGGTTTACATGAGAAGACAGAGTTGAAAAGAAATCTTCCTCTAGGGAGGTTGTAACCACCAAACTGTTTGGTACATTGCCATCAAAACCCCATGGCACCAGCTGTTTCATGTCTGGGGTCCAGTTCAGTAGTCACAGGGATAATGCTGGAGCTTTGGATGTGACTTAAGGCACGGAACGACATGGCAGCAGCACTGATGATTTTGGGAATTTGCTACTGCCTGAATTCCTGGATACACAACACCTAAATGACTTTCCTGGGCAGCCTAACTGACATACCTGTACCAGGCTAAGTCTCTGAGTGACTGTGTAGCATTTTAAAAATAGGACACAAGTTCCTAATTCTGCTCTTTTCTGGACTTCACTGAAGACCAGTAGTGGTTATAACTTTGGGGGAGTCTGTACATTGCCAGTCTCGCTAGGCTGAGTTGGATATGGAAGTGTTGCACTGAGATGAGAGAACTAAAAAGCAAAGGAAAGACATTTTCAGTGTGAATTCCTGCATACGGCACCGTCCCTTCCCCACGAGCTACCCCCAATCCTGCAGCTCCAAAGCACTTTAATTTTATTATGGGAGCCATCCACAGCAACTGTAAAATTAATTGGCATTTCTGACTTGCTGCTGAGGTGACTTAACGTTTCCCCGGGCACAGTGTCACTTCATAGACACCTTTTCTTGAGGAAAGCCTCTGTGTGACCAGTCCAAGGCAGGGGATGCTCAGCCTGCCCAGGAGGTGTGAGCTGGGGCCCCCCTGCCATAAATCCGGAGACTACTGTTCTCCCAGCAGGGACGTGTGCTCCTCACTGCTCCTCTCAGTGCAGGACCTGCTGCCCCTTTCATGCCAAGCTGTCAGGCTGCGAGCTATGATGGCGGGGCACTTTCCTGCTCTGCTGCTAGCACCACAGAGGGGACAGCATCCCACCACGGGGAGGGAGCGCCGGAGGAAGCCACCACACTGCCAAGGATACAGCCAGGACTGCCTTGGGAGTTCTTTATGTGGTAAGACAACATACATCTGCTTGAACTTTCATCTGTGGTTTCTTCCTGTCGCAGCAGGGAGAGCACCTGTCACCCTGGCACCGCACTGTGTGTCCCTAAAGATCTAACACATCCCCACGCAGTGTACAGAGCACAGTGCATTGTCATGATGCAGCACACTGTCACCCGTAGTGGGGTCTCACCAAAATCTGTGGCAAATTTGGAACTGCAGCAAGACACCTCCAATGTCAAATGGTGAGACAGATGGAGCATCAAATGGGCTTCCCCTGCAACAGGACACTCACCCTGGGTCTTTCTGCATTTCCCAAAACCCAGCTGGAGCCCCATTCCTGAGCCAGGGAATGGCAGGGAAATCCAAATGGCCAGCAAAGGGCAGGTCTAAAGGGCACAGTGTAAACAAGCTTTTGTGGGACAGTTTGTCAAATAAACCCATTTGAACAAGCATTTGTGTGCTCATACAACGGCACTGAACATGGAGGGGGCAGATAGTAGCAATTAACAGTGGCAGGGCAGAGAGCATCACAAATTGTGTGAATTACACAAACTGGGGACTGGCTTAAAGCTACGCAGACTCAGGAGAAATGTCTCCCAAATTAAGCTTTCTACCCTCAGCTTATCAACATATACTTACACCTCCATCTTGACTTTTGCAACTTTTTGTTCCTTGAGTAGATAAATGCACCTTCCCAGAAGACACTGACTACACTGCCCACATCTACAGCGCTCACAGACTTCAAAAAATATAACTAGGGGCATGCAGGACTTTTCTGGTTGGTGACTAAACCAGACAAGTCAGAGGAACATTGGGATCCAAAATGGGGGTTTTTCCAAGTTTTAACCAAAAGATACCAAAAGGTAGTAACTTCTGGTTAAACAAAACCAAAATGTTTTGTTTCATTTGGAAGAGCTTTTAAGCCATTCACAAACTTTTTCTTCTGATAATTTAAGCCCAGTTTCAAATTAAGAAAAAAAAAAAAAGAGTACAAAATCAAAGCAAATATTTCACTAATATAATTTTTTACAGTTCAATTTTTTTCAAAGTTTTGTATTCTCTCCTCCTTCCTGGATTTGTTGTCACATTGTTTTTTGTTGTTTTTTTTTTTCTAATTGATGGCTTTGATTTGAACTTCTCTCTTGCCCAGCCAGATACAGTTTTATGGGGAAGAGGGAGACCACCCCACAAAAACCACCCAGCATGGCTTTCATGTGCCTAGTCACAGAGTATGACAGCAGTCATACAACTGGGATAGCCCCCACCTCCCAACTCCTTCCACATCAAAGATGCAGATCCTTTCCTGATATAAGGCCTTGCTAATTAATTAGAAGCTACACAGAGCATTTAATATCCACTCAGATCCTCACTGGGAGTTGCACTCATCTAACCAAAGGCAGAATTTGAGTCTGATTTTAAACCTGTGCCTCATTTTTACATTTATTACCCACTCCCTATAAATTAGTTGGGGGAAGGATGGAGGAATACTTTAAACTTTCCGCATGCAGAGATCTCAACATTTATCTAATAATTTTCCAGTAACCTTAAAAGAATTTTGAGCAAACTAAATTACATGAGAAGAAAAGAAGGTACCAAAGCTCAGGTTATGAGACCCCCATCTTACCACTTCTGTTGTCGTTGCTCCAGCCAGAGCAATCATGCTTTGCATGAGGAGCAGCACAGCCACCTGTGTGTGCTTCATCTTCTCAGCCAGCAGATGTGACAGCAAAGGGACAAAGGAGGTCTTTTATGGCAAAGTCTGGGGATTTCCCCAACCAAACCTTAAGGAACTTGAATTATATTTTTTTTAAGTTTTTGAAGAAGTGATGTCACGAAGTCATATAAAAACAGGTGCCAAATTACTAATGTACAAAGAGCATACAAGTTACTCACTACATCCAATTTCCTAACAGAAAAGCTTTCCCATATGGTGCAGTATTTAATCTTAATCTTGGTTATGCAGAACATTGAGCGCTTATTTGCTAGGACAGATAGACAAACATTTCCTCTTACTGTGAATCAATCCTTACAGATTCCTTCTAAGTTATGCAGACAATACAGGTCTGGGTGGTATTTATTACTTCTTATAGGTAGAGAAGAGCAGGTTAGGACTTTTCACACACCAGAAACATCCTCCCCTTATTTCAAAGGCCAACAGATCTTTGACAAGAAGTAAAACGCACAGGGGTCTCTACAGCTTTTCAGTTCCTTCAGCTCTCACATAGCACAGGTGGGACACAAACAGACTATCTTCTCCCATTTGCTTCCATGTAGGTTCATGCCTTGTACATTAACATTATGTACCCATTAAATGCTTACTTGTGCATTAACACTGTGTACCCATCAATGCTGACTCACACTCTCTTCTCACAGAGTTGCATGCCACCTGACCACAATGATTTACTGTCCTCTCTCTAGACCACTCGTCCAGAAAGAGATAAAGGCTGCAGGCAATGTCTAGTATGGTCCCCACACTCCCCAGCTGCACCACACTACAGTATGATGGGCAGTGATTTGCCTGCAGTTCCCAAGGCATTCAGCCCACCATGGGAGCTCCCCACTTCCAACAAGCTACTGCCTTGGTGGAGTCAGGTGCAAGCCTCCAGACAGTGCAACTGAAATTGAAATTTCTCTCCAGACTTCTGTAGATCACTGGGGAAACAAGCTTGGTGTTTGGAGGAAGGTTCTAGTTGGGACCAAGGGGATGGCCATGTCTGTGCACTTGTAAAACTACTCAGTAAGTCCATAGTCCTTTCCTCTACCTGTATCCTCAATGCAGCATTTTCCCTTTCCTTCTTCATTTTGTCAAACTTAGTTCTTCTACTAGGTCAGCAGCAAATGGAGACCCTTGTTCCCTTCCAAATGCTGAAGGGAATGTTACGGGCAGGAGCAGTGGCACTTCCGAGCAGTGGTACTGCCTCATACAAAACCTGTCTCTCAGTTGAGGAACATAGAAGGCTTTCTTGTTTTATCATAGCACTATCAGCTCCAGGTGGCAAACAGGAAAGCTGAGGCTTAGGGCAGATCCATACTAGAACACTCTTCAGAGCAGTCCAGTCCACTGGACTAACATGTTTTTACCACAGTATCACATGAAGCATAAGCCTCCTGACAGATACAAGTGATAGGACAAGAGGAAATGGCCTCAAGTTACACCAGGGAAGGTTTAGGCTGGATATTAGGAAAAATTTCTTCACTGAAAGAGTGATCAGACATTGGAACAGGCTACCCAGGGAGGTGGTTGAGTCACCATCCCTGGAGGTGTTCAAGAAACGTGTAGATGTGGTGCTTAGGGACATGGTTTAGTGAGTTAGGAGGTGTTGGGTTGATGATCCTTGAGGTCTTTTCCAACCTTAAAAAAAAAAAAAAAAAAAGATTCACAAGGCTGGGAGCAGCATCATATTGTAGGGAATGGATATAATCTGTTCTTGCAAAAGCACTTTTTCACAGGAGAAGCCGCATCTCCACTGAAGGATTTAATGGCTAATAATTCAATGTAAGATAGACAAGGCCTGGAAGGCATGTGATAGTGTCTGAGCAAAAAGAACCAGAGCCATGGTGGAAGAGCAAGAAAATGAATCCAGGCCTCTTCCTCCCAGGCTATAGTGGTCTGCTTTCCTGGGGTAAATCACAGTACTTTCAATGGAATGGAGAGACTGAAGCTGTAATTACAGTGTCTTTGTAAGAGCTCAAGCCCTGAGCTCCAGTCCAAGAAGAGCAGACTGGACCACATCAGAGCAGCTATAGGCTATGAAGTATCCTACGCACAGTAAGAAAAGCACTTTGGCCACTCCAGAGCAGAATTCAGGTGCAAACCAGCACAAACATATTGCAGACAACCAGTAAGCCTATGCTGCCCACCAAGTTAACTCTTAGCTTACTCTCAGGTTGTGATATCCTGATATTGCATAATTGCCACTTCCTTTCCAGCCTCTTTTTTTGGAGTGAATCAACTGATCCTCTCCATATAAAAACAAGGAAAGTCCTGGAAACAGATCGCTCACAAAAGTTGGCATTGACGAGGGTTTGTTCCTTATCAACCCTAGCTGGTCCTAACCAGCCCTCCAACAAGATCTCACCAGGTCTCATACAAACACACCTGCCATAAGCCCTCCTGACATAACCATTGTTATGGAAATACCACTCTGGTGGGATGCAGCTCACATGACAGGTTATTTCTGATGCTCCAAACAAAAATAAAAAATAAAACTACACATAAAAACACTTATCACATCTTAGAGACAAAGAGCCCAGAAGAGACCAAAAAGAAAAACTGCTTCACCATGTGGATACAAGGGAAACCACCAGGCTGCTGTAAAGAAGCCACCTGTGAGGAGGGTGCAAACAGGCCACCTTTCCTGTGGACCAGGCATCGATCCTAGGGGTGGATGCATTTAGTAGGATAGATGCAGCCTTGAGGGAAAGCATAACACAGAGAAGTAGGGACACCAACCTGACAGTACAGGTGCACCTGTATGTGTGCAGACACCAAATGAGCAGCATGCTCCATGTCCCATCCATTCCTTGGCAGCCTGCAAACTGCCTGAAGGCAGCTGGCTATGGCATGTACAAGTCCACTGGCCTTGCTAGGACACCCAGAGTCCTGCCGGCTACAGAGAGGGCAACCTTGCAGCACACGTGGCCACACTCACAGGCTCCAGCATGTAGCAAGCAAGAGCAGTTTCGAAGGCAGCTTTGTGCAGTCAGCACAGACAGCTTGTGAGTTTGGACCCTGGGTCTCTAATCAGGAGAGAAACCTGTTTTCTGAGTGTAACAGTGAGTCTCTGTTCCTTCCAGAGGCTGGTACTGCAAATTACCCACAAAGCACAATACATTCTCACCAGTTTTTCTTTTGTACTTAAAAGGCTGTTCCGAGATAACAAGCAAATATTAGCTAAGTAATGATAGTTAATCAGTTGCTCTGGCAATTTCACCTGCATTTCTGTTTGCACATGACCTCACAGAGACAATGGAGACCTACATTTTTATTCCTAGTCAAAGCATAATTATTAATAAATAAAAAATATCTTCTTTAGATCTATGTAGAGCCCTTCATCTGAAAAATAAGTCAGACTCATCTGCATTTTAGAGGAGATAAACTTTACTTATATGTCATGGAAAGCTGTATTTATTTAGGAATTTCCACTTAGGAAAACAGCAAAATACAAGAATTTTCTCTTTGTAGAGCTGCACCCACTAGAACTTCCTTGTTGTGCAACAGACCTAGTGGGCAGCCCAGGGCAAAGTCCCTAGGGCGTAGACCTTCTCTTCGATTTCAGTGGGAGTTATACATCAAAATGTCTTTGCAAAAAAACCCCTTTGTCTCTCAGAGGTCTGTTCAGCAGAACCCTTCTCAAAGACAACCTAACTTAACCGTTGTGTTTATTGCAGCACAGATTATTGTGATTATTTCAACAGAGAGATCGGTGATTCAGATCATCTGCTCTCTAAAGCTGCTGGCTCTATCCAGTCACTGGAGTCAAGTATTATTTGGTGAAGCTTGGTGGCACGAATATAACCTCTACATGTCAGTTTCCCATCTACTTTTGGAAAAGAGAGTATTTCCCTGCCTCAGAGTCATGTTTTTAGATGAGATTAGATGCATTATCAAGAATAAGAGGCACTCAACTATTACAGGAACAGGGACCACATTAAACACGCAAAAATAAAGGCAAAAGAAAGGATATAACTTGACTCAGTTTAGTAGGCCAGTCACAGGATGAAGAACTCAATGTAGGCTATGTATCTTTGTTCTATCTATCAAATCCTCATCAACTAATATATTTATTCTAGCTGATCAGACAAGTTAAAATTCTCTCTAGACTGCTCAGGACATTCCCAGGACAGGAGTGTATGACTTACACTTTCTTAAAACAAAAACAACAACAAAAAAAGAAGATTCAAAATAGGGTGTAGTACCTAATCGTGCTAACCTGACAGAATGGTTCGGGCAGAAATTACTGCATGCTACATTTTGCAAGTCTAATGTAAAACCTTTTCTACTCTTTGCCTGCAGACGCGATAAGACTCCGAGCCTCATGGAATCAGCATTCCAGTGCATGTCATCCAGTACCCTGTATACAGTGGATTTAGCAAAGCTTGCCTAAAGCTTGTTAAATCCCCCCTCCCACCAAACTATGTATTTCTGAAGTATAGCCAAAAAGATGAAGAAAATATTAATTCTAATTCATCCTGTGATACAAGAACATAACAGCTAATATTCCTTTTTTTCCCCAAAGGTGGGTACAAAGTGGTTCTTTCTCAGGCTAACCAGTCTGGGCTTCTTTGGTTATAGGATCATCCTGTAGTGAAACAAGGAAGTTAGGTGGGTCTCTTTGGTAAGATGATATGTAACAATTGACATTATGAAATCCTGCTATTTCACAATATCAGTGTCCAACAAAGCCCTGTTTTACTCTGTTAATCTCTTTACAAATTACTTGCACTTTCTTCCCCCTCCCAATGATTCACATTCTTATGTAATATATTTTGACGGTATCTATCATAAAGCCCATCTTTTTTGTAAGGCATTATGCAAGTACTTTCATTTAATCCCTTTATCAGTAGAAAGTCAGGTTAGTGTTTTAAAAATCATCCCTCTGGGCCATGTCCGAAATAAGAAAACCTATGAGAAATGGTAACACCTAGGTTAAAAATATGGTGTTGGTAAGGGTGAGTCTCAGTTTTCTGAGACCGTAGGAGAGGGGTGTCTTTCTGCAGCAAAATGAGAAACTGAGTACTATATTGAATCATAGAATCATTAAGGTTGGAAAAGACCTCAAGGATCATCAAGTCCAACCCACACCACCTAACTCACTAAACCATGTCCCTAAGCACCACATCTACACGTTTCTTGAACACCGCCAGGGATGGTGACTGCCCCCCTTCCCTGGGCAGCCTGTTCCAATGCCTG
>NW_010102980.1:65887-82221 GCF_000699245.1 Pterocles gutturalis | reverse complement strand
CAGTGCCGAGTACAGGGGCACAATCCCTTCCCTAGTCCTGCTGGCCACGCGATTTCTGATGCAAGCCAGGATGCTGTTGGCCTTCTTGGCCACCTGGGCACACTGCTGACTCATGTTCAGCCGGCTGTTGACCAGCACCCCAGGTCCCTCTCTGCTGGGCAGCTTTCCAGCCACTATTCCCCGAGCCTGTAGCATTGCAGGGGGTTGTTATGACCAAAGTGGATGACCTGGCACTTGGCTTTATTGAACCTCATACAGTTGGCCTCAGCCCATCGGTCCAGCCTGTCCAGATCCCTCTGCAAAGCCTTCCTACCCTCAAGGAGGTCAACACACCTGCTCAATTTGGTATCATCAGCAAACTTACTGAGGGAGCACTCCATCCCCTCATCCAGGTCATTGATAAAGATGTTAAACAGAATAGGCCCCAAAACCGATGCCTGGGGAACACCACTGGTGACTGGCCACCACCTGGACTTAACTACATTCACCACGATTATCTCCGTTCACGACTATTTGCAGAGAGGGAAAAATTTCCTTTACAGCTTTAAAAATGCCACTGACACAAACTGAGGTGACTGAGCTGACAAAACCGAAAGAAAAAATTATCCGTAATGTCAAAAAGAGAGACCTTCAGTAAGAAAAGCATAAGAGGAAGAAGACAGCAGGTGAGGTACACACCAGACAGCAGGATGAGAAATGGTTAGCCACAGATCCTGTGGTCTGTCAGAAGAGCTTGTTACCCTGAAACAAAGCAACCTAGAGACTCTTGAATAAATTAATTGTGTCTAGCCATAATCTACCTGTGAATTCAAAGTCAAGAGAAATCAGGGAAGTATAGTCCTGGTCAGTAAGAATTGGAGGACAACAGCCAGAAGAGGTAGAGGATGGCAAAAAGGAGAGAGCATAGATAAAAACGGACACACTTTGTTATAGAACATCAAAATGCATTAAAAGCAAAACCTGGAGGAGGCATGTCCACATATGAAACACAGACAGCTGTATCAAAATGTGCTGGGGTGGTGAGTAAGAATGAAATCCCATTGCAAGGACACTTAAGGAAGAGCAATAACTGCTTCATTAAAAGAAACAACAAAACCAGAGAGTAGGGTATATTCACACAGCATGGCAAAGAAAGGCAGAAGAAAACATCTAGGAGAAGGATGGTCAAAGGACAGTCAGGCTAGGAAAGAGGTGTACCATGGCCTTGGGATTATGATAGATTTGCATGGATGGCTAGGCACACATATAAAGGCAGGAGAAACCTGCATTGTAAATGCTTTTAAAGAAGAAAGAATAATTGCTCAACAATAACCTGGAGCAATGACAAGGCAGGGGGCGTGTTATTGCTGACAACAGATAACTGCTCCTTCAAAAGGCATTTGGGAAACAGAGCCAGCATGACATTGAAAGGAAATATTTACTTTGGTATAACGTTGCAGATAAATGGATTCTCAAAAGTAAAAGTTGACGCACAATTAGGAAAGACCCCAGCCTAATAAGGGCTGTCTTCTCATCTGAGCAGCTGTTTGTTTAGCACTTCTGTACACTGCAGCTGAAACTCTCAGAATCTTGCATTTAGTTCTTGTTCCTTCCCCTAAATGTGCATCCAATGATCAGAATACCTACTCCTTCAGAAAGACTTGTTCTTCACACATATCCCAGGGAACAGATAAATATGGTCTGGACATGGTCTGAGTCATTGCCACCAACACCAACACTTACAGGCACCTACATAATAAAGACTTAATACAGAAAGGTCCTTGAAACATCTGCTCCACATACCACCAAATCACAGGTCCCAATAACAGTAAGACTTTTGTTTAAAAACTAAAGCCATTTCTCTAATGCCTGCACATGCCTCTGGTTGGTGAATATATATACAGCCACTTGGCCAGAGGGAAAAGGCTCCCAGCTGCTTTTATGGCTCTGCACTTTCCAGGCAAACTGCTGCTTCTGTCAACTCGCAGAGCAGCACCAGGCTTACGCATCGACAGCCCCAGCTGCTCCATGAACGAGAAATAGAGTTAGCCCAGACAGGAGGCACCAAGCGTTTAGTGACCACTTGAGTAAATGTGTACACATCACGTTGTGTGGAGTTAGGGGACAGGAAAGAAAATATCTTCTCCCCACAATAAACCCACATCTGAACAATCTGATCTTCTGCTTCTTTTTCTCTCTTCCTGTTTTGAATCTCAGCCCAGGGTTGCCTTGACCAGCCTAAGGAGGTGATGAGAGAAATGGGTTTTCACAGTAGTTCTACTAATGCTTTCCTTCTCACAGATACAAAGAAGATCTTTTCCCCCTATATGGGCCAAGCAGTATGTTCAATCTCACCAAAAACATGAATGACCACTTAGTCTTCAAAAGACAAAATCTTCTGGGCTTGGCACAGTAGCAAAAAGGTCCCCTTCAGGTCGTCTTCTTCAACCAGACATCAAAATGAAGGGGATATGGAAAAAATCTGAGCTGAAACAAGAGATGAGGAAACCTATAGACTATCAGCTGGATACAGCTGCAGCTTTATTTAGCCATTAGCATTGTGAATATTTTCACATTAATATTAGATATCCCTAAAGAGGCCCATAAATGTATTTCAAAGGCCTCACTGATCCCAAGAAAGAAGAATATTCTAACGCTTTTCCTGTGGCACGCACAGGAGTTAAACCGACCCTACACCTACTCAGCCTCCCTGGTGCATGCATCATCAGAGTATTAATATATCCAGGATCAAGGTGTGGCCATTGTATCTTTGAACAGCTAGATATTGTACAGCACAAACATGCTGCATTCATATGTGAGATATATAGGGACTTGACTACAATCAAACAGACTAGATGAGCAGTTATTCACATTAGTAGTCCCTTCTCTTCAGCTACATTTGTCGCTCAGGTATCAGTGAAAACTCATGCCCAGATAATACTTGATCCTAGAAAAGAAAGTCATCATTTAGTCTTATGAACTATTCAGATGTTCTGTTTTGCTGTACCTGTAGACATGGATACGTGTGCTTTGGGCTTTGCAATGGACGCAATAATCCATTCTGATCAGATACAAGCTTTTAATAATGGCAACCACAAAAAATGCCGAAGCAGCCCTGCTCCCCTAGAAATAAATAGACGGACCACAGGAGAACATGTATATTGGGCAGCATGAAGGAGTGTCATGCTCAGAGATATTGTCTGCAGCTGATTGACCTGACCTGTACCTTCAGTGGCAAGCCAGATTTCTGCAAATCTCAGGACGGTTTAGGCTCTGTGTCACCTGCAGTTGCTATTATGCAACTCAGCCTGCTTCTTAGAACAAATTAACATAGCCACTTTCAACTTTTGAGAAACCGAAGCAAGAGAGTCTGAAGAAAATAGAGTGTCCCAAGCAGCCCACCCTCTACCCTGACCTGAGGACCCTTGAGCAAGGAAAGCTTTCCTACAACAGTGCTCACCCTGTAACATGCACGCTGATTGCTTTCCCTGCTGTTTACTGCAGGCTTTCTACAGGCTCCAGAGTTTATTAGTCCAATCCATCCCCAGCTGCAGCAGGCTTAATCCAGACAGAGCACAGGTAATGACCCCTCTATTAAGGCATTTACCAGGGTAAATGCCTCTTTTTCAGTCCTTTGTAATAGAGCCAAATTTCAAGTGTCTGAGCTCAGTGCTTACCTTAATGTTTTTTAAGGCTCAGGAGGACCAGAACAGTTTTTTGTTGCTATTGCTTTGAGAACAAGGTTAAAGGAGAACAGACAGTTCTCCTGACTGCTATTTTTTGGCAGAATTCTGAACAGCCTCACTGACTTTCGTAGGAACCTGACATTCAAATGAAGTGCAGGGGCTGAAAAATATTCCTTGTTAATCTACAAAAAAATCTGATCCAATTTGGCCAAGTTATAAATTCACCTTTTCTAGAAAAATATCAAAGAGACTATGCAAGGACACTCATGCAATGACGGGGGAAAGAACACGAGGTTATAATGCCCAGCTCCCAGGGTGAGCTACTGAGCCCCACCACCTCTCAGGCATCTGCACCTGGTTAATCTCTCTGCAGCAGCAGAAGATGGTGCTGCATCCAGCTGCCCCCCGAAACAGTTTAGCGCCCCCAAAACAGAATCAAATGAAAAGAACATGTGCCCTCATCTTCATTCCAGTTCACAGTCCAGTTTAACTCATGAGTGAAACCAGGTTTGTGCAAAGACGGTACCCTTTGAACCAGAGCAGTAAAATTGGAATGAGCCCATGCTCCTGTCTGTTACCTGTCACCCTGGCAGGAACTGCTGAAAGAGCGGCTCTGATAAATAGCAAAGAAGGTGGGGAAGTGATAACATCTTGAATTGCTGTAGGTTGAATTACACATGAACATGAGTTGGAGTACTCACAAAAGCTTGCAAATGTAATTCAGAACACATGGCATGCTCCCAGGGCTTGTTTACACCACAAAGTGTATTTAGACTGAGATAGTGTCAACTTTGAAGAACAATAAGTCTTTCCTCAAACAATTTTTTTGATAGGCTCTCATTTCAAAATAGGAGTGACTTAGTCCACTCTGACTTGAGCTAAGCTAATTCAAAAAAAAAGACACTCTATTGATGAATTAAAGCCTAGGAAATGAATAGCTACTAACAGATCTCTACATAGACAAGACTGGAGCGATCTCTCAAAACACATATCAAAAACAGGTAAGAATATAACACTAGAAGAAATGATGGTAAAAAAGAAAGAGGAATAGAGAGAAAATCCAGGTTGTCAAAAAAAAACAGAATTATAATGTTCACTTATCTAGCTATTAATTGCTCTAAATGCACTTCTTCACATGCCTTTCTAAATAATCAAGAGCAATATCTGCAAAAAACCATGTTTTTTCACATATTTTTCCACCTGCCTGTGGAACCTGTTTTTTCTTTACAGTTTGGATTTCAGCTTCTCCCTGAAGGTAAATGAATGTCACAACATAAGCTTGACAAGAACCCATCTGCACATCTACATATTAAAAACTCAGTCCTCTTCCCATAAGACATACCCCAATCACTGTTTTAGCAGAACGGAAACTAATTTCCAATAGCCTGTGGAAGTTTGCCATGGGGTTTGGAATTTCCTGCCAGGCTGGTTTCTGCCAGTTTGTAACAGTATTTGCACTGCTTTATCATTATGATCTCGCTAGGAGTCTGAAGGGATGGTAAAATGTATTTACACAGAAATAGACCTTGTTTCCTCACAAATGCACCAATATGACATCAGAATAGTTCATTTTGCCCACAAGAAATTAAGTACACCATCATTAATTATTCTGTGCATTTCTCTATAATAATAATAATAAATTAATCCTCTAGATTTAAAAAAAAAACATTAACATCCTAGTCAAACAGGATCTCAGTTCTCATCCCTTCAGTTTTTTAATTAAAAAGTAGATTTTCACCTTTCTTGCATATTAGGTTATAAACTCAAAATGAAAGTAGAAAGTCTGCCCCTCCTTTAAAACGCAATTAAAGTTCTGCAACTCATTAGTTTTTATTTTAATTGAAGTAACATTGCTCCATGGGTTGCTTAAAAACAGGGGTGAAACATCCATCTTCTTACACCCCTTGTTCAGTATCTGCCCACTTGGACTCCGTTCTCATGATCAGAAGTATATCAGAGGAATGTTAATAGAACTTCACCAGTGCAAATCTGAAGAGAAAGGAGAATAACTCTCACCATCTATACATACCAAGACAACCTAAAATCTCTGATAGGCAAGTTCTGGCAGTTCTTGGCAGGACACTTTCAAAGGTTTCTGCCTCCAAATGTATACCGCATCACTCTGTTGGTAATATCACACGGTAACACAGAAGGTGTGACACTCCCCAAGCCTTCCCTGCTCACATCTCAGCGTCTCAGCTCACACGGCTGGAGGATGCTATGTTTGCACATAGCCTGTGCTACCCTTTGCTTGCTGCCCCTTTGGCTGGGGGGGGTGAAGCAGAACATGAGGCAAGAGGAGAAGTGGCAAGGACTGCAATGCCTCTCATGTGGGTGACAGCAGTGGACCAAACCCTGCGTGAAACAGAGTGTGGGAGAGGGAACAGAAGCACCCCAGGCAACACAGCTCTCAGAAGAACAAGATGCAGTGTGAAATGAGTCTCAAAAGGGGCACTCGCTTCCCCAGCTGGTTCAGCTGCACTCAGCTGCCCTGTCTGAGCTGGGGTGAAGCCACCTCACTGAGCCCAGTAACACTGCCACCCGATGGCAGAGCACATGGCAGGTAGGTGTCAAACCATAAGAAGGGAAACGCAGGGCTGAGAGATGCTTCCCATTTCCCTGCTGCACTCACACCAATTTCTCTATAGATATTATACAGCTTCTCTTCTGTTGGATTTTCTTGCACCTGTTATAATCTAATTAGGAGGAAATTGGACTTCTTTTGCTCACATCATAAACAGAGGCAACATAAGCATATAAATCTTTCTCTTAAATTCCTTTTCCTTCTTTCTGAAATGCCAGAAGACTGCCCTGTAAACCCAATGTGCAATTTGCTTTTGCATAGCATGATGAATAATGGATCAAGCTTATATCAACCACAGATGAAAATCATGCCTTTCTGAAATCCATTCACTGCTTCACAGACCCCAAATCCTCTAGGTGCTATACATTTCAGCTGTCATAAATCCATGTAATGTTCCTGTGCATGACACTATTCATTTAGACCACCAATTTAGTTAAAATGACAGATGTGAAAAAACCACATGTAACCAAACAACTCCCCAGTGATCACACAGCTGCTGGTGCTGAAGGGACTGTGTGCTTTATTCGGCAATAGTCAGGCACTTCCAGCCCCATTTACCACCTGCTGTCAACATAATATCAGGTGGAGCTGTGCAGTTCTCACTCAGCTTACTTGTATTCAAGCCATTCTCCTCAAGGTTTTGAGGTTTTTGCAAGCAATTTAAGTGCAGTAGGTGGGATCCTGCACTCACTGACCCTGTGGCTCACAGGAATCTCCCCATTGTTAGATCAGGGCCCAGAGACCAACTCTTAAAGATGAGGAAACCTAGCAGCTGATCCTTATTTCATCTCTTTCTTTGCAAAAAGCCCTTGTGTGTATCAAGAACAACCCAATGTAAAACCAGAGAATAGCACAACACACTAAACAAAGGGTTATCTTTAAAGTCTAGGTCCTGCCATTCACATTGCAGTTCAACAGTTCTTACTCTGTATGTAGCCCTGGGTGTCCTCAAAGTAGTTTAGGGACCTTCTCAGACTCAGCTAGACAAGGTACAGCAAACCAGGCTATTAGGCCTCTGTTCAGCAATGCCCTTAAGCAAATGCTTATGACCCATTAATGTAAGTAGCCAAGAGCTTTGAAGAATTGAGTCTTTAAACAACAAGGAAGCCATATTTCAAAGTGGTACCATATATCTCTAAAATGAACATATGGCTCTTAATGTCTTCTGAAAGGCTTTTGTTGTACGATATGCATCATTTTATTGTGCAGTATCCAGTTTTTCTCAGTTCTTAGCATAATGAAAGTCATCAGGAAAAACTAAGTTTGCTTTTCTGATAGAATGAGCAAAATATCTTCAGATTATATTTCTCTTTGGCACACAACAAAGAACAGAGGATGTGCTTTCTTCACACAGAATTCACCATTGTCTTGATATGCAATGGGAAAAATATCTGCTTTTCTGTTCAAACCACTATAAATCATCTTTCATCGTGGACTTTGTGCATAAAATTAGCCTGCCCAACCATGTAAACAAATAAATGAATCAATGTAACATTGTTTTTATATGGCATATTGTCATCCCTCATTAGTAATTTAATTCTGCATGTGTTCTGCAGTTTGATAGACAAGTTGTGCACAGGAAAAAAAAAACAATATTCTTAAGACTTTGGCACCTACAGCTAAGCTGTTAAATTCATATTAATGCATCAAAATAAGTAATCAACAACTCTGAAAATCAGGTCATTCATTCTTGTGCCTAAATATAGATCTATATGAGTAACTTTAGGCATTCACAGTTGAAAAATGTTCATCCAAATGTGTCATCAGGGAGGACTGAATAGATTTCTAGAAGAAACACTTGAGAGAAAAATTCTAAATTATAACAATTTAGATGATAAACAGTATTATAATTTATTATTCATATAGTTCTATTGGTGTGCCTGGCATTCTAAAGGCAAGAGAATAAATACAGCTAAATATGCTACTCTAAATATACTTTAAAGACTAGAACTGAAGCTATAAAAATTTAGAACACAATTACTGGTGTTCAGATGATTGTAGTATTTTTCTGAGGAAAGGATTTTTCTCCTCTACCCCATGAAAATAAAAGGTAAAATGATACTTGTGAACTTAGAAGCAGACAGAAACATAACCATGCAAAATTTTCCAACTTAGACTTAGATCCATAAAGATATTTAGGTGCTTGATTTCTAACATCCAACTCCCCACTGACATCAAGGGGAAGAAAATGGGAAGCAGGGGTGGGATTCATCTCTAAAATCAGTACAGAGAAAGGTAATTCCAAAGAGTGACTTACACTACACCAAGGTAACAGTCTTAGAAGGATTCTGGATATCTCTCTTTCTGTTAATTAGCAAGGAAGAAAGGCAACTAGTTTCAACTGGACATCTGACTTTTAGAGGTGAAATAAATCCTTTTCTTGGTGCCTACACCAGAGTTGTGTTTCTGTATTTCTTTTGGATTGAAGCACTCAAAAATTCCAGCATTGGTAGATGCTGAAATCTAGGAATATTCAGCACCCAAAAATCACATGGCTTTGTGTAAAAATGTGTGGCTCCTCATGATCAAGAATAAGGTGTGTGAACAGAGACTTTAAAAGGGTCAGAAAACTTTTCCAAAGGGAGCAGTCACGCTCTTGACGAAGTGAAAAGCAAGTGTTCATTTGAACAGAGGGGAACAGGTATGAGCACCTAGAGGAGTTGTGCTCCTTTTTAAAGAGTTGTTAAACAATTCAAAAATTCCTGGTGAATGCCACTCCTGGCAGGCTGTGTAGTAAGCAGATAGTGACCATCTGAGTTTCATTCTGTGCCAGCTTCTGTATCTGGCATCCCAGCCAGTTAGTGCAGTGGATTGCTTTTCCTAAGGATCTTAACAGTACTAATGAAGAGATACTGATCAAGTTTATATGCAAAAAAATATATATTATTGCAGGGGCATTCACTGAAATAACTTAAAAATAACTGCCAATTTTGCAAAGAGGAAGATGGATGAGTCCTTTTACAGTAAAACACTCATGCCTCTCTTCCCACTGGCAGTAGAATCTAGGGGGAAGTCAGCTAAACAGCTTTGGATAGACACCTAACATTTATTAAATTTAGGTAAGACCAATGCAGGGTATAGCCTACAGCAGGGAATAACCCTAAAACACCAAGGTCTAAAAGATGTGCAGAAAGGTTAAATTTAATTGGCTATGGGGGGTTAACTTATGTCCTTGATACATCATCTGCAGAGCTCCCCTCTTGGTCCTGTTGTGGTAAGCTCTTCACCTGTAGTCCACGAAAACAGAGCAGGTTCCCTAAAGGGTAGTCAGCCAGGAAGGTTTGTGATTTTCACCTGGATCTGAGGGCCATCCAGAGCAAAAATAGCATCTTGAAGTTTAAGAGAGGTATGTTTTGCTGAAACAGAAGTAATTCTTACAATGTTTCCTGAAACAGGAAGAGTAATAAAAACACATGCAAAATTCAGCCGTAGCAAGACATACCGATATATGAGAAGCATCTATTTAACTAGCTTCACCACCACAAAAAAAGGCCTGCTGCCCTCATAGCACAGCTAAACAAGCCATGCATCAGCTGGTTACCAAATCTGAAAAGCACAGGCTGTCAGTGCTTTTCTGACATCTCTAAACTTCTGCAGGACTCCTACCATGCCAGCGGTGCCTCTGTCTTTGTACAGTCCGTTTCCCATCAGCAGGTCATACCGCAGTACAGTTGGGGGGTGTGCAATGGATACAATGCCAGCTCCTGATCACCCCCATCACCAACAGAACTGACTACCTTTCCACTGCTCCCAAGCAGTCCCTGATGAGGAACTCCAACTGGGAGCTGTCATTTTGATAGAATGCATCAATGACCCACTTTCTCTCCCTGACACCTCTGGCAGAGGTCCCACTATTCATTCTATTGTCTCTGCACATCCTGAACAAGAAATATTAAGCTCTCACATTCTCAGAGTCCTCCCCACTCAGGCTCTCCTTGTAGTGGGGTGAAATAGTGAAAACAAGACTGAAAAAATTACTGGTGCATAGCACTTTGCTTAGGACTACTCAAGAGCAAGCACAAAAATAGGTTTGCCTCCTGCAGACACCATCATCCTCATGATTTGGGTCCAACTAATCTAGGACCAGAACAAATACCATGTTGGATTTGGCAAACCACCCTCTCACCCTTAACAAAATCAATCTGATAAGCAACTGATCTCACAAAGAGAAAACACTGTTTGAAATCTGTAATGATATGTTTACAGTAAGCCTATTATGGGAGACCATAGAGAAGTATTTAATTGTATTATATGTTTTACTCCATTTTTACTGACTTTTCTCATTTTATGAACTGGACCATTTTTGACCACTTACAAAGGCAAATATTCTTCCTTAACCTACCCAGTGCTGATGGGGAAACAGAAAAAAGAGAATGCTTGTGGTTTATGGGTACATCTAGTGATGCTGCAGCTCGTAAGCCAACTTGATATTATTTAATTGAGTGCCGTCTACCACCAGCTAAATACAATCCCCACAGTTCCCATGTTAAAGAGCTTGAAACAGGGCATATTTAAAACAGGGTTTTAAATTTAGCTCTTCTTGTCTTTACAGCCATTTGAAAATAAAATTGTAATTTATAACCATAAGGCGTTATGCTGCTACCAAGCAGCTAGATGAAAAGGAAGAAGTCTTCATATTCATAGGGTCTGCACATAGTTAGAGCATGTAACCTCAGTGACCTGCAACATCAAATGAGAAAAGACAATGCTCAGTCTTGAAGTGTTTAGCTTGAAGCACTTTGAATCTACAACGAACTCAATTCTGAGCATCTGGTCTTCTTAACCCCTTACATTCAAAGGTCATTTGATCTTTCAGCAGAGTCAAGATTTGTCGATATGACAAACATTTCATACCTGCTAAAAATGCATGCCAGCTTGTGACATGGGAAATTTGCTATAGCAGAGTAATATGTTTTTTCAATCTTTCCTGCTATTTACAATTTCATTGAAATGCTAAAAATAAAAAAAAATCAGATTAATTCTGACCATTTATATGGCACAAACATGTAGCAAGGTGCATGGCAGAGTTTGCACACGTTGATGAAGAGTTGCTGATTTACAGGTAGCTCAAGCTCTATTTTGTCTTTCTTTCAAGCATTTATCATTGAGGTTAGTTTGGTGTGACTGGTTTGGTTTGAGGCACTGCTACTTTTCTAACCTGGTTAGGTCTGCTGATGAAAGCAGGTCCCTGCTGACACTGAAGTCAATAATAGAGTCCTGAGATCTTCAGCCTGTAAAAACAATTGTCTGAGAAATAGTTGTGACTCTTTATATCTTTTACACTAATATTCTGTGCAGAGATGAATCCACTTCTCAGAACCCCAATGCAAAATTTAAATCCAAACTTCCACCCATTTCACCAATATCAGGTATAGTACATCTGCTTCGATCTCTCCTCAAGATGAGTGGCAAAGTCCAGATTTCTGTCCCAGCTTCTTCAAATATGAAGCTTCCTGAAACAAAATCTGGGGTTCTTAGTGCCTGACATCCATTTTAGATATATCTTTAATTCTCCAGTATTCTGAAAGCATTTTTGTGACTCTGCTTGAAACACCAAATGAGTCAACTTCAACATCCATCCAGCTTGCTCAGAAATTAACTCTTCAGTTTATAGTATAAAGCTGGTAACTATAAAAGCTCCACCACTCTTATAAACACTGAGGCTTTGTTTAACTAACTCACTAAAGTCAATTGGACTATTAGGTGCACAACTCGAAGCACTCGAGTGCAGAACCTTATTTAGAAGGCTGGAAAAGAGGTGGGAAAGCAAGAACCAATTTCACCTAATTTGAGACAACTCACTGAGGTAATAGATAAGAATTTAGTAATCTTAAATTATTTTATACAATTAATAAAGCAAAGAAGATATCTCCAAAGAGCAATTCTTGTTAAATCACCCTTAATTGGCATTGTCATACACCCCCAGTCCAACACTTCAATGCAGGATTCATAACTAATACCAGAATCGAATCATCCTTTTTCAGCTGCTTCTTGATTACCATTTACACCAAAATTAGCATATCAAGGTAGAAAGAAATACATGAATATTTATTACCTCCATCCTACATGGAAGCTTAAATGAAGAATTTGCAAGAACTTGAGGGACAGACCTACAAATATTATTTATAAGCTCAAGCAAAACCTTTGCGCTAAAATTCGGATGGCACAGTTATGACTTTGAAGGATTGAGAAAGCTGTGTCTATAAGCATGGTAATTCTGTGAGATATCACTGAAATAATGGCAATAATTACCCTAATTGGCTGTACTGACAATGAGCACAATCCACGGAGCCCTTGAAAAACAGGCAGCTAGGAAACAAGGGGAAGAGCGCAGCTGAAGCTAGCTGAACAACGGCAGTACGTATGAGCCAGACAGGCAAGCATTGCTCGGGTGATGTTCTGGCACTGTGGGGACACAGGAACTCCCAGGACTTTCTTCCTTTCACGTTGAAAACTTTCAGAGTGACAAAACTCCTAACCATTGCCCAGCAGTTCCTCCTCATAATCACCAAGCCCTTCTCCCCCCAGTCACTGGCCCAGGGAACTGCGGACAGGTTGTGCCAGTGGGTATTCTGCTATCCATGGGCACCGGACTTTCCTCACAGTGATGTTTGGGGTGGAAACCAGTCTGTCTCCATTATTCCCCCCCCTAGGTCCCAGACAGCCATGCATAACCACGCACACTCTCTCAGCATCATGTGGCCATTCTCAGCTGCTCCTGTATCTCAGAAAAGACTGGGAAATCTGGTGTACCACTGTGAGACTCCATTCATTTACTTGAATTAAGAGAGGAATGTATCTAACCCAGGAGGTTTTCAGAGCTGTCCGCTTTTCTCAGGTGTCCACCTTTCTCCATTGATTAGAGAGAAGCAAGGTGTCTCCTGCAGGAAGACAGGATTATCCTTCCCTCCCAGGAACAGATAACAAAAACTTGGACACATCTGCACTCAGCAGATAAATAAACACCATAATCATATTGGACCCCACCTCTAAATATTTCACAGAGGTACAATAATGTTTTATTACATCATTTATGATTGTCCCATCAAGGAAAATCCCCAGCTGATTCCTGCATTTTGCCCAGTAACCTGTGAATGGACTAAAAATAATGGTATGTATTCACCACATTGGAGCGGTTGGTCCACCTCAGACCAAGAAGCATCTGTTCTAATTCCAGTAGTGGTGGATACAAAGAATATGAGAAAAGGGAGTTTTTCAGGAAGGAGAAAGAAAAGGAGTAGAGAAGGAAAACAGAACAAGGCAGGGGAGATGAGAGAGAACATCACTGAAAGCAACTTTTACTGCAGTTTAAGATTAATGATTGCTCATCCACAAGCACTCTACAATCTAAGGTAAGTGGAAAAAACTGGAGATGCTACTCAATAGCCAGCATGGCCCTTTGCAGACATAAAAAGCAGTACGCTGATGTTCCCACTCAGACATATAAAACAAATGTGATGTATATAGCTTTTAAGTGTTGGTGCGGTATAAAAGTTTTATTGCTGCTTTGGCTTCAAGAAAGCTACAAACCTCAGGTTAGGAATTGCAAGCCCCTGTAAAAAAT
Source organism: Pterocles gutturalis (assembly GCF_000699245.1). Taxonomy (NCBI): domain Eukaryota; kingdom Metazoa; phylum Chordata; class Aves; order Pterocliformes; family Pteroclidae; genus Pterocles; species Pterocles gutturalis. Next base: position 68,408 of record NW_010102980.1, on the reverse strand, counting down.
GTTATGAAAGGCATTTTTCCTAATCACGTTAGCAAACCCTTCTCTCCATTTTCCCTCTCATTAAAAAGCTTAAATATTTTACAGCTATAAGTGTGCAGGCTTATGTCCAGATTACCCTTCATTAAATGACTTTTACTGTAGCTGGATACAAGCCTTGTCTATTATTATACACCAGCTAATTATGTCTCCTTTGTTTTCATTTCATCGTTTTAAACAAAGCTTTTAGGGACCCAGCCACTCTGTGAGAGGTGTTGCCAAGCTGAACACATTTCCAGCAAATCCCAGCTGGGCTGCATCCATTCCATCTGACGATCTTTGCAACATGAAGTCGCTTTCTGGGAGAAAAAAAAGAAAAAAAAAAGGGGGGGGCGAGGGGGTGATGCAGGGGGAACAGGGAGGAAGAAGAAGAAAAATAACAACAATATCCAGTCTACAGTGCTCTTATAGTGGTTTAGTGCAAAGATGACTTCTCACTGGGGAAAAATCCAGCAGGATGTCAGTGAAGAGTGAAATATGATGTACAGTGATTCTAACCATAATAACTAAGCTATGTGAGCAACCAGTTCTATCAGGCATTTTCTGATTTCTGACATCATTGCTGTTTTCAGATTATCCCAGTAACACTTCCAAAGTGTAGCATTATATTCATGGCAAGAAGAAGGGGAGGAGGCCTGCAAATTACTTCCCTCCTGGCAATGAATTGTCATTTAGGTCCCACATTGAGCCAGCTCTTTGCATTGCCTAGGAAGCCAAGGGAACCAACAAAAATATATTATTTCCCCAGAGCTGGGGAGCCAAGGGAAATGATCAGGCATCCGAAGCCTCCCCAGGGAGCAAAAAGCAATAGGCTTTGCTAAAGAGAGATAATTTTCAGCATCTGTGCAAATAAAATCCACATTTAAATATTATTTTAATAGCTCTTTCTCATCCACGATACACTGAATAATCAAAATAATCATACCAGGAATGATAATAAGATTCATTATGTGTATTTGCATGTACAAGGCAGTATATCATTCCTTGTGAGCAGGATGTAAGGTGGCTGGCCCTTGCTCCACAGAGCCTAAACCCCCACATGTGACATGATGCAGAAGCCAAATGAGAAAGGAAGCTGTGCAGTACCTCATATGAGTGTCAGTTCTCCTCCTTTCCTCATGGGCATTTTGTAAATCTCCTTTAACTTTTTTTTGATTGTTCTTCAGTCCTTTTACACCTTCCTTGACCATGTAGCTTTCTAGCCTTCCATGAGCAGATGGTATTCAATCAGACTACTGAGGGAAGTTTTGTGTGTTCCTGCTATCCACATTCTTTGGGCTTGCAAGTCTCGCCCTTTACTTTCTATATATTTGCAGGTTTGGCCATATGTAAAGCCTTCTAGGATTTAATGTGTACAAAATCCCAAAAGACAGTAAGTTTGAAGATCTTCTATTGTTCCAGTTCTAGGAGTTTATAGAGTTCTTAAGGAACTGTGATAATCTTTCTAGAAGTTTTTAGAAAAACATGTCACTGCTAAGGGATTCAGTAGAAAACTCAAGACTGAAAACATGACCTTATCTCTACAGAGTATCACAGGATGGTTCATCTTCCATTAGAATCTGTGAAGCTTTTCTGTGACTTACACTGCCATCACATATTCTTATTATGTATTGAGCATCACATATTCTTACTATACAGGGGAATAGTGTACTAAACAGTCCTTCTTTGCCTCCTCACTGCTTTCTCATGTAGACAGGGGAAGAAATGAGCTGGCAAAGGCAGCAGATATAACAGCCTTTCTTCAACCTTCTTATCTCATAAAGAGGCTATGCATGGGTGGTTGTCTTCATGCTTTCCCATCCCAATTCCAGGTCATTCTTCAGCTAAATAGGATCCAGGCTAACCACTCTTCCCCAAAATCAGCTCCAGCAGCCTAAATAGTCCACCTTTGCTCTTCATCTCAAATATTGCCAGAACACTATGACCAATACACTGATAAGATCAATAGTCAGTAAGAATAAGGAATGCACTCTGCTCCAGAAAGTCTTCTTTCCACCCACTTCACCAACTCTTTTTTTCTCATACTGAACTTGATGAACTGTTTCAAAAAGACCTGTGAGGTGAGAAGACACCTTTATCTCCCACTGACAGAAGGCAGGAAGTCACTTCCCACCCTGTTAGTCCACAAAGTTCCAACGCTATTTGCCTTGTACCACAGCAAAAAGTAAGAATAAGCTCCATCTCCATGTTTCAGATGCATGAAATGTAATAGGAAAACAGAAAACAGTTTGGCAGAAATGTAGCTCTGCATGCTCCCCATCCAGGTTACCTTCCCAAATACTGCTTGTTTTTCAGAGATATTTGTTCACAGAATAGACGAATATGGAAAATGCACCCACTTCGGCACATGCAGGTGTTGCCTTCCTTCTCCTCTAAAAAAAAAAAAAAAGTTCCTCTCCCTTTCCACCCAAAAGGGAGAGGGCTAATCACATAACAGGACCCCGAAAAGCCCAGGTCTTTGTCCCTGTCCTATTGCACTGGCTTT
>NW_010102980.1:59272-65873 GCF_000699245.1 Pterocles gutturalis | reverse complement strand
GCTCACAGCAGCTCTTGGAGAGCTGGTCCTGCCCGCCTGGCTTTGCCTCTGCTCCTGCTATTTTGCTACTGTACGTGCAATGTAAATACCAGAAAGAAAAACCTGTCAAGCAGACCATTTCCCATTATTTGGAAATTAGCAATCTTTATACCGCTTCTACAACAAATTGTTTCCATTATCAGAACATTGCAATGCTATGTGCATCCACAAGAAAACAGCAAACAAATATATTTCTTGCTTTAATATAGTGGGGCTTTTTTCTGTGAACAATTTGCCTCACTTTTTCCTAAGATTCCATTCAAGAGAAAAAATAATAAAAAACTCAGGTACAAACAGACTGTTTGCAATTATTTTCTTGTGCCCTTCAGTACCAGGAGAACAATTTGTTCTCCTTAATTTCAAAAGAGAGCAATAATTAATTAAGCTAATGAGAATTAAAAAAAAAAAAAAAGTACTTCAAAGGATTTCTGACCTACGAAAAAAACTTTATTTTGGTCCTGATGCTAAAAAAATACTTTTTCTTTGCATAAATAATCTCACTGAAGCTTTATCCCTAAAATATATTCCAAGGATTGTGGATTTCGCAAATACGGCCTTCAAACTTCAGTTGTGTTGAAGAACGGATTTTGGTATGTGCATTTGTTTGTAAAATCCTTTGTTAAGGGAGGGTATTATAACGAAGCTGGAAGCTAAGACATAAGCCAAGGATGCTACCCAGCAGCAAACTGGGCAAATGTTTATTTTTTTGACAACAGTACACAGACATAGAATTTTTGACTATTGCTTTACTAAGAAGAAGAAGAAGAATAAAAGGGCATTCATTGGTCCAAAAACCCCCCTTAGCAGAAAAAGGCCTGCAGGGAAAAGAAAACACATAAAAATGCACTGAAGCAGAGTAATGCTCCTTGAAGCTGGCTGTGCCCCTAAACTATGCTCCTGAGATTATATCCCGAGGCAGTAGGGGGCATGGTTAAGAGCAATTCTCTCCGGCCGAAAGAATGAAGACAAGTGTCAGCACTGCCATAAAATCAATTCATGGATGATTGCTCCCAGGATGGCTCGAAGCAGCAGTGACACGAGTCTGGACATTGTGCTGGTGAGGAATCACCCCTAATGGCTTTCCGTCTGATCCCTGGCTGCAGGGGTCAGTTCAGCCACTACACGATCGCAGGGCTGAAACTGAGGCCGCAGATCTGATGTGTCTGTGTGCGGCCAGCTCTGGATGGCAGAGTTTAGGCTACGACACAAATCCGGCAGGCTTCCTTGTACTCTTAATCCCCTGTTCCTGTGCTTTATAGAGAACTATTGTGTGGGTTTTTCCTGGTTTTGAGGTCTGAATTACTACTTGATCATCAGTCAGATCCTGTTAACAAGGGACAGATTAATATGTATCATCACAATATAAAGGAACTCTTTACCTTTATATTATGGCAATTACCTTGTCTCTGATACTCTTTTCAGTATGTGCCAGCCTTGTCTGGAGAATATGGACTGGTTTTACACACCACTAATGGCATCTCTGTCCTCACTGCCAAGGAAATTGTGTGCTTGCTCACAGAATTTGCACTAGTATAATAAAAATTGGTTTTCAAATGGATTCACCCTTCAGCTAAGCACAGCTTCCCTGTACAGGGACACTTTCATCAGCTTACTATCAGGTTATAGTAGCTAGCACAGGATTCAATCCCATGAAACACTCAAGATATCACTGCTCTTCAGTTGCCATCTGTCAGATGAACCATGACAACAGATTACAAACCCATCCCTGGTCTGCCCCTCGTGCCCAATAAAATGCTCTTAAAAGCCCCACTCTCTCACTCCTCTGACCAGCTTTTCAAGACCACACAGCACCCTGGGGCATGCCAAGCTAAACTGGGACTTCTCAAGACTGCTCACAGAGTCAGCACAGAAGCTCCTCCCATTCCACTTACATTCTGACAACATACTTAGCACCTTCATCACCTGGAAATCCAGCCTTTGATGGATGCCAGCGGCTATTAAGAGTGAATGAGAGTTCTAATTACAAGTAGTCACACTGTAATTTCCCTACACCCCCTGAAGGACTTCAAGAGGTGAAAGAAGGCAGACATACATCCTGAAATCCCAAAGTGGCAAAACAATTTCCTTTTTGCCACAGTACACCATACAGCTAGTGTAAAGCTACCTTCTGTCTAAAGTTGCACTCCATGGCTGTAGCATAGACTTCTAGATCTTCCTGTATGTACTCTGACATGGAAAACAACAATGTCAAACTAGAGAACTCATCCTGGTACACAAGAGATTAAGAAGGATCTATAGTGGGATGCTAACATTACACCAGTTAAAATCAGTAGAGACTTTTATTTTTAATTAAACATCTGTAAATGTGGCTTATATTCCACGAGCAATGAAACATTCACATAGTTTTTACTCATGTGAGTGTTCCTATGAGGCTGGAAGATCACGTTTCTCATGTAAATCAGCAGCAACTTTTCCATTAATATTATCTGTAATTTTTAAATAGTAGTATCTACATGCTAAGAACAGGATTCGTCCCACTTAATGCTGAATGTCTAAAACTGAGGTGACCAGTCTGAGCTCGTTGCTCCAGGCTAGCCTAGTCAGTGGGATGAGTTAAGCGCTTTCGGTTGGGTGAGTCATCTCTCATACAGAAGGTGTCTAAGACATGCCCTTTGGCAGTGCTGGTTTCTTTCTGCTGACTACAACAGAAGCCAAAGGCGACTAGCTCAGAAAGAGACATAATTTAAACCACAGACTTCTGGAGACGAGACTTCTAAGATGAATCCTATCCCATATATTTAAACAATTGGACCTGAATTCTTTGAAAGCTGTCCCTGTAATATGAAACCTGTCTGCTTTGACTCTTTCCAAAAGGCCAATCTAATATTAATGATAAATAATTTATCTGGGGAATTAGGTCAAGATGCTCAACATTTTTGAAGTAGAAGAGGTTTGCAGAGCAGCCACATCTACAGTATATCCCACCTCACTCCTATCCAAATGGCTTCTCTCGGAGGTCCTGCAAGTGGGATGGCATATCACACTTTCTTGCATGTGACAGCAGGATGCCTTAGGTACATCCAAGACTGTACCTACAGGCTCAAAGCTCTGCTTAGCAGCCAACCACCCACTGACCCCACTTCTGATATGGCATCAAGACACGACACATGACTGCTGAAGGAGAAATTACTGTAGTGCACTGCAGCCATTCCCTACAAGGACAGTAAGAAATAAAGTTATGCCAGAGACATTGTAATCAGCATTCACCTTACCAAATCAACATGTGACCATCTACATCTGAACTACTAAAACCATCAATCAGAGTGCCTTTCCCTTTCACAGGCACACAACAGCACCATAGTGGGAGAGCTTTACCACAACTAACTCCAGCTGCCAAAGAATGAGGCATCTGGTGCAAGCCAGTTGCTCCCTGGGCTTCCTCCCTCCAGAGTCACTGAAGAGAGACATTTCTTGGTGTTCATCAGTTACTGACCCCATTTCTCTTACATACCTCCATCAAGACAGAATACACCACAAATTGGAGAAGTCTGTTGTTCTTCATTGACTAAAAGCAAAGTCTAGATAGCTACCTTATGCTAGCTGCTTTTTGGGGTCTTTTTTGAACAGCTAAAGCTAGGTGAGATGAATCCCACCTGAAATTTGCAATGCAATTCAGCAAGATTTACTACAAGAACACAAACAAATATGATATTTATTATTCTCTGTTCACTCATCTCCACGTTAAAAAGACAAACCAACGTCCTCTCCTAGTTATAGAAAGTGGAGACCTTTAATAAGAAGATTGAATGTAACATAAATACTTAAAACTACTAATTTTCTACCTATTTTTGTTAGTCACTTATCATAAGATGTAACACTCAAAAATTTTCACTCTGTTCCCTGGCATATTCCTGTGTTTGTTTTCATAGGCTTCCAGGAACAAAAAAACTTCAGGACCACTTTTGTGGAGTTGAGGCTTTTCCAGTCAAAGGATTACTACACCAAAAATAAAAAAAAATAACAGGTTATTGCTAGGATGCTGGATTCATTTTTTAGACTCAACCTACTGTACTTAAGAGAAATAATGCTTTTACTTTGTTGGAGCAAGTCCTTTCAGGTCACAGTTTAAAGATCTGCAAAGGAAGGTGGGTCCAGGCAAGACACAAAACAGCCTACCTGAATTTGCATTCTCTTCCTGTCGCCTGCCCCCTTGCTCCTTAGAGAATCTGTAGATCTAAGCTAGTCTGAAGTGCTAGCAGTCTAACTGCAGAAGCTAGTCCCCTGCAGCATATGAACAATAAATCAACCCACACTGTGCCCAGTGCTGCTGCAGCTATCAGCTAGCCCAACTCAAATTAGCTGTTCAAAGGCAACATAGGTCAAATTAACCATTTCGAAGGTAACTTAGGTATATCACAGGTACTTACTAAATGCCAGCAAGCAATTAAGACCACTGTTGGTATTGCGTTATAATCCTTATTCCTCATGGTTACCTCTGCAGCTGGAGTTGCACAGCCAGAATCAAGCCCCTGATTAATTAATTCGATTAATTCTTTAAATTTCTTGAATTACTTTTAGTTTTAATAAGTTTGAGGACTTCCAAAGGACATCAAGTTCCTGTTCTTATTCTATTTTAGTTAGATTAGAGGTAATTTTTGTATTCACATGAAGAGTAACAGATGTAGGTCTGTGTGGTAATGCTGAATCAGAAAGTAATCTTATAGTAAGCAGTTGGGCTTTTTACCAATGTTGACTGTTCAAATCAAATTACAATACATGCATTTATAAATTTCATTGTCTCAGTTCTCTTCACTTTGACTTGAATACAAATATTGATCATAGATACTTTGATTACTCAACTTTTGATATTTTGGCTGATATTTTATAATTTAAAATCTCTTAATGCCATTAGAAAAATTCACCTTTTAATGTGATGAGTAATTTTTCCTTTATTATTTTTACATTGAATTTTTGGATAACAGTTATAATCAGGTGTTTGCACTGCAGCTGCAGATTTTACTCATTCTTGGATCCAGTCCATTTCCAGGGTATTTAATTCCAAGCCAAGTACTCTCCCCAGAAGCCTGCAACCAATACTGGAGTTTGGCAAGTTTTTGCCTGAAAATACACATAAACAAAAACATTTGAACCCTGCTGGGTATGTTTTTTGAGGCAACAGATATGTAACTGGCAGCTAGAATAGACAACACAATCTGCAGAAAGAAGTGCATTATCTTACTTTGCTTTCTGAAAGTAATAGGTTTGTAGACAATACCATGAATGTACTCTGAAAAGGACTTTGATCAAATTCCATCCATTCCAATTAAAAACATAAAAGTTAATTGAAGCAAATGGAATTGCATAGACAGTGATCGAGGAACAACTGCAGTTTAGCTCCTGAGTCTGCTTAAATTTCTTATTAAGTTTCTTCTATTTATGGACTTGATCCAAAGCTTGTTACAGACAGTCAAAAGACTTCAATTTTCACAGAATCCAAGAGCAAACCTAAATACATAGGCTACCACCTCCAAGGGAAGTAAGCATATACTTGACTTTAAGGAAGAAAGTAGCCCCACTACAGTCAATAGCATTACTGCGAAACTTCAAGACTGGCTTGTATTTCTATGCCTGACTGAATCAGGTCATCATTCCTAATTATGATCCTGATTATGTTCCTGAACTGAAGTCAGGGGGAATAAGAGCAGAGAAGCATGTCTCTGGAGGTTCACTTTGACATAAGAATTAAATCAATACCGTGCAGCTCCACTCCGATGAAATCACTGGAGTTAACACCAGCTGAGACTGGAAGCATGCAGTGGTAAATCAGACCCAGAGTCCATTACATGGTTTTGACACATCTTTCGGTTTATCAGAAATCCAAACACAAAACTTAGCACTCTGAAACATCAGTGGATTGTAGACACTCCCTGAAGGGCTTTGAGTACTGAAATCAATGACTGGATTGCAATGAACTGACCTATAAATGTAGTTTTTCAGCTGTGACAAATAAAATATTGATAATAATCTTCTTTTTTTTCCCACTCTTTCAAAACATCATGTGTAATAGACCATAGGACCATGGAAATTACTTATAAAAATGCGAGATGAGTTGGCAAGGTTTCACAGAAAGTAACAATGATTTTTATTTCCCCGAGAGACATGCCACATACCATGAAACGCAGCAATATATACTGCAAGAGGCTGCAGCAATGATTGGCCCTGCATAGGGAATGCTGATGGGATGTATCAGCTCACAGCTCTAGCGTACATAATTAGGTTCTTCATTTGGGTAGTCATTATTACAGTGAGTATATGAGCCTTACCTAGCCACGAGAGTTCTCTTACCTGAATGCCTCTCAAGGCCACTCTGGCTTTACAGAGGGAGGCTCACAAAGCAACAGTGTTGGGGGCCTTCCAGGAACCTAAGTGCTACCATCTGATTCATGCAAGGATTTGCCTAACCCCTAAATAATCTAGTATCCTTAAGCATTCAAAGCCTTCTTATAAACAACTCCATGCATGTGCTAAAGTACCTTCTTCAGGCATGGGCTTCACAGCTGCACAGGGGCTACTCAAGCTTTGTTGATCCCAAAGCCCCTCT
>NW_010102980.1:0-59241 GCF_000699245.1 Pterocles gutturalis | reverse complement strand
TGCTGAACCTGACATTACAATACTTCTGTGGACATTGTCCTTAGGGACTAGTCCAGGACCATTCAGGAAGCTGAGTTGAAGCCAGGTTTCCTCAAGGGCCACCATTCTTATTAGACTCCAGAGGCATATTTGGGATGAGGAAACCTGATGTTTCTCAGTACAGAAACCAGAATTTCCTGTAAATCCATCACACAAGATATTAGGAAGCACACTCTGGACTGCTTCGTCCACCCAAAACACAAGGGGAGAAGCACCTAACCACGTCTAGACACTGGAGGCAAAATGCAGAGACAGGTCCGTAACCATAGTTTCAGAGGAATCAAACAGCAAGACTGGGGCAATGCCGCCATTCAGGTCCCTAATAGAAACAGGGTGAAATGTGCAAGTTGACTAGGCACATCCTCAAAAGCACAAACCTGTGTTTTCATTGTGAATTACTGGGCTGTATTACAAAATTTTCACTTTCTTTCAACAATCTTAATTTCTTATTCTTTCAAACAAACTCGGCTGAGAACAAAATCAGGAAACTAGGATTAAATAAACAAAAACCTCATAAAACTCATTCTGATCAATTTCAAATGGATTCCATAGGCCTCTCCTTAACACAGTGTAATAAAGTTTCATTGCTGTCTCTCCACAATATAAAAGGAATCGCCAGACACAAAGGAGCATATGTAAAGTGGACAATTAGTGAAGAGCTGGAGTGTTCTGAGCCATTATTCATTTATCAGCACAGATCTTTTTCTTTTTCCTTCTTTTTTTTTTTTTCTTTTTTGGGAATTGGCTTTCAAAACGTTTCCATGGAAAACAGAGAGGAAGGCAGCTATCAAGAGCAACAACAGAGCCTACCCAGCAATGTGCTTTTTGGACCTTCCTTTTTCTCCCCTTCTTTTTTTTTTTTTTTTTCCTCCTTTTCTTAAACTCACCCGGGCTTAAATTGAACAGTTTGCACCAGCATATGGCAAAGGTTGAGGTCAGACAGATAAAACGTTTCATTGCGCCGAAGAATGGTTAACAACACGCGAATGTAAATTCTAACACATCGTAAAACTGTTGCAAAGCAGGCTGAAAGGGGGCTTTAGTTATGGCAGGAAATCTGCTTCCCAGCCCCACCCCATCCCTTCCAGTTCATTTCAGGTATTGTGGAGCCCGGAGGGGCTTTTGAGTCCCTTTCCCTGGCAATCTGCGCCCAGCTCCTCCAACAGATTTCTAATGACTTTCCAATGAAGATTTAGGAGGTTTTGTGTCCAAGCGCTGTGAAGGATTTCAGCCAGGCACCCCTCTCCGGCAGCCAGCCTCTGCCACCGCTTTTGTCTCCTTCTCGCTCCACCGCTCCCCCTGGCCCCGCACTCTCCCTGTGGATCGACCAAGCGGAAGGGGACCCCCCTCCCAACACCTCCCTGCTCTCGACCATGCCCACCACCACAGCAATTTGTAGCCGCACTGGTGGCAGGACCACCCCACCGCCAGACTTGGGCAACCCCCCCTCACAGCCAGCCGTGCCCCGCCTGGGCCCGCACCTCACCACAGTTTGTGGGGCACGGCCTCACCCGCCTCCCAGGGCTCGGGCTGCCCCAGGGCCCCTCAGGCTCCTCTGGGCCCGCTCTCCCCCAGCCTCTCCTCCTGGCCTGGCCCCAAAATGCCCTGTAGGCCTTGCTAGCCTCAGATCTGTGGGGCAGCCTGCTCCCCCACCAGATTTTCCTCAGTTAAAGCAGAAACAAAGAGAAGGAGCGACGACCCCACTTCTGTGAGGGCTGCTGCTCCATCTCTAGAGTCACTGTTGAGGTTTTTTTTGTCTGCATTTATGTTCATTCTTCCCCCCCCTCTTCCCTGCTCCCACATTTTGTCACCATTATTATAATAAATACAAAGGTTCTACGCCTAAGAAGAGACTACAAAAACATAAATGAATAAATAAATACTTAAATATGGAGTGACATGTTTGTGTCAGGCATTAGTGCAGGCTCTGGGTTGATGTTTTCGTTTATCATTTGCTCTAAGTTCCTGCAGCTGAAGAAGATAAACCCCAGCTATTCAAATAAGAAATGTATAAATCATAACAAAGTACCCAGTTAAAAGGGACTTTTTTTTTTTCAACTTCCCCAGAGATAAGCCGCAGAAGCGTGATGCTCAATTGTACACCACCATCTCTGGAGTGAAATATTAAGGTGGTGGTAGATCATATATATTGGAGCAATATACTGGGGTCTGTAATGCGCTTGCAGGGAGTTTTTTGTTTTTTTGTGACACATACACAAATGCACCCTAACTCACCCACCGAGACACCAATCACCTTAACCCCCAGGCCTCTCTAAAGCTGCGCCTGATGTCCTACTTCCCTCTGCAGCACTGCTCTGAGGCAAGAGTGATTAATGCTCTTTTTTAGTCTAGGAAGATGCTAAAAGTGTGAGGGACACTGAGTTCAATTATGAAATATGAAATGCTGAGATGGTCAAGTCTACTCAAGCCCCACGATGGAAGAAACACTCCCAGAAGACTTAGATTCTTGGTTGGATGACTGATTGTCATGTCCTCAGAAAGAATTAAATTTTATTAACAGCTTTTTTGGCAGCATTTAGAGTTTTAACGTGGCTAGAATTAAAGAGTGCTTAGTCTGATTTTTCTTTCTTCCCCTTCCCTTTTTGTTCAAATCTGCTCCATTTTTCTCACTGACTTGGAGGTGCCTGTTGGAGAAACACAGGTGGCAAGTTATCTCTGGAGTGGTTGTATTACCAGGATGTTATTCACAGCTCATATTTGCATAATCTCTTGTCTCTTCTTAAATCTTCTGTTTTATTCTCCTTCCCTTCTTACTCCTTCAAGAAACCCTTGATACAGCCTGGCTTGGTTTTCTTTCCTTCCATGTGCCTTGGTAACACTGATGGCTGTTTTTATCATGGGGTTGCAAGGCGGTGATCAGTCACACCTTCCTTCCCTACAGACGGGCGGCGAACACTGCATAATGTGTTTACTTTTAACATCTGCCAAGACTTTTAACATCACTGTGCAAGGAAAACCCCAAAGACAAATCCAGAAAAGAGCATATTAATAATCACTGGCAAGTGGGATCCTGCAGTGAACCAGCACTTTACCTTTTGGTGCTGTTTGCCCTTCCTTAAAGTTACTTCTTCCCCTACATTACGAAAAGACTTCTGCTGGCTAAGAAGAAACTAACTGGTGTCATTGAGAAGCCTGGTAGTGAATTTTAAAATGCTCAGTTTACTGTGCTGAGAACATTAGTGAAAAATCAGCAGAAGGATTGGAGCTGTACGGAGGGAATTCACACGCACAGTGCACATGGAAGCCTTTCCTTGGGAAGGAAAGTTGCCCTCATAGTTGATTTCTTTTTAGTTTAAATATGCATAATTCTGTTTGCTTTTCAAGATTCTGTAGTCTCTTCTGAAGTATGTAACTGCTGGAGCCAAGTAAGACAAATGCAACAGAAAATCAGAAAAAGAAGAAAGGAGACAAGGAGAGGAGAGGGTTGAACGCTATCAAGGTTGTGACTACCAATTTGTCACTCCCGCCCATCTAGGATCCAGTTCAGTTGCCTAAATATAGGCACCTTGTGCTTTCTAAGATGCCCTCATGTCTGCTGAGCCCCCGGCTGCTCCTTCAGATGAGAGTAGGTCTTCTGCAGGTCCTATGCCATATCTGCCTGCCCCTGCAGATTTCTTACTGGCTGTAGGGCCTCTCACATAGTACAAGACACTTTTCCTTAGTCAGTTGAGTCAAGCCCCAGTGGCCTATGCAGTTGATTAACTCAAGAGTGCAATGAGATTCCAGTGCTAACATCTAAATTGAGATGCCTAAATGTAGGTGTATATTCATTACAGTTAGTGGAGACTGATCAAATGGTGGTATCTACTTGTGGCTGAGCTGGACTGTTCTCCATTCTCTGTGGGATACAATGGGAGAAAAGCACTTAAGTCTCTTCTAGAAATCTAAACTTACAGTCTGGACCTGGGAGACACAGAGAAACTGGAATTAACTTCTGAATTCATTGACTTTGGTCCTTTACTACCTCAGGCACCAGCTCATGCTTTCTTCCTCCATAAAACTGTCGAGTGCCATCCTGGCAGTGGTTAGTCCTTCCCCACTCTGGTGGGAAGACCGTTGCAGAACCTCACTGCTGTAACCATTAGGGACATTTTCATAACTCCAAGGCTTACTACATCCATAGAGAGCATGTACCCATGTGGTTCTTATGTCAACATCAGCCTTTGCCTAAAATGTTCTTTTAATCTTAGTTGTATTTAATCCCCTGATGCACAGAGAGAAGTTATATTCCCTCTCAGTTTGTGGAGCTAAACAAGCCAGGATCTTCTGGTTTTCTCTCATATGATAACCTTCCCTTTCTCCAATCACCTGTGCAATAGTCTGTCAGGTCCCAATCAGAAGTTACAGAAGATACGCCAGATGAGGTCTCACAGGAATCTTGTACAATGTTGTCAGTGCTTTGCTGTATCAGTAAGACTGTTTAAAGTGGAGGAAAAGCTGTGTAAAGCAAGTAGAAAATATGAGGGAAGTTTAATTCAGGGAGGAAATTAATAAGAAATGGCATCACATGAAAACATACAGCAGCAAAGGATATAGGCAAATATAAATTGTGCATTAATCCTTCACCATAACAAAAACAGGTACTGCATATCAGAAGACAACTGTCAAAGACATCTCGGAGGACAGTAGTTTACAGATTTTTAAAAGATCCAAGACTTGTCTGCATAGCACGAGCTTCTCCAATGACAATAGGTAGAATTAGGAAAGAGGGAGAGAACCACACTTGGTTCAGCATACAGGCTGGAAATTTACTGATAGGGATAGAAATAGGAAGGAATTTCTCCTTCAGCAAGTTTTGCTTGTATTTCTTTTGTAGAAGACCCTCTCAGCACTAGCTAGCACCAACAATGGTGGTACTAGCCACTGGCCAAAAATCCAGCTATAGCTGGACTGCTGAGTTGGATTGGAAGTTCCTGCCTGTGATTCTGCTCATCTTGGAAAAATTGTGTGGTGCTTCTGTGAGCCACCCACACAGACCTGAGCAATGACTGCTTTCACTGATTTCTCTGTATGTATTGGTCAGAATTTGAACTTCTTTCAAATGCTCCAGGGCTTGGTGATTGATTATTGTATCACCTAGACTTTAGAGTCTGAACTTCAGGTTCAACATTATCCATTCTGAATCAGCAAATATCAGCCTATAGCAGGCTTGAATCCCACTCAACTTTACTTAGTGCCAAAAAGGAAAAAAGATACTGAACTCTTGCTGAACAGGAGGGCTTCTCTGTTGCCCGCAGCATCAGAAGATATGCAGAACCCCAGCCTGCACCAGGGTAATGGACAGAGCCCTAGGAAAGAGGGCAAAGCATCATGCAACAGTCAAAAACATGGATGCAAATGCAAGTTCTCTGAGCTTTAACTCATAAAGTCAGGCAGTAGGTGTGGAAGTGGACCGTTGGTGCTGCACCCTGACTTAGGTGGAAATCTTTTATGGTCTGAAGGAGGGGAAAGGCAGCAAGAAGGCAACTTCAACCTGCAACTATGGCATGCAAAGCTGCTGTTCAAAAAAGCATCAAACTTATATAAACAAAAAAACCTAATGCATATTAAATGGCAAGCAATCAGAATTTACTTAAAATGGAAGGAAAAGTCCATCCACTGACTACCAGTGTCATAGTTTAACACGGCAGTTTTTCTGGGACAAAGCTGACCTCCCCCATTGTCTTTACTGACACATAAAAATATATACAGCAGTGAGGGAATGCAGAGCAACAACATCATCACTGTACAAAATGCTGTCACCCCCATTTTTACAAAGCTAGCAACTATTCACTGAGGTCAAAGATTTACTAGCATATGTTGAGTCCTCATTTTTCTTGAAAAACACTCTTAATAGACCAGATGAGGCAAAAAGAACATTAACATTTTCTTTGCTGCTTCCTACCAAATTCCTGACATACAAACTCCAGGTTCCTTTACCCAAATATACTCAAACTTATGAATGTACCAAATTCCTTTCCATCATAAACCATCATCTGCATCTAATATCTTTTTTTGCCTCTACATTATAAGAATGTGGCTCAGACAAAGAAGAAATTATTATGTATCATAGTTGCTTTCCATGACAGTGTGAAAGATATGCCAAACTGCTAGAACCTCATACTCTCCAATGTCCTGTTCTCTGTTTCCCTTGTTTTATTTTTAAGAAACAACAGGAATAAAATTGAAATAAATCTCAGTGCTCCCACATAACACTATAGTAAGAAAATCCAGTGTTATTTAAGATATTTTCAAGCAAGGGTTGTTGGGGTGGGTTTTTTTTCATGAGAAAAAAAAAAAGCCTTTGTACAAATAAAAGGAGAATAGTATGTTCAAATGCAGATTTATTTGATTTTGAGATTCAAAAAGGTGTTGTTCTGCTGACTGGAAATGCAAACGGTGAGAAAGTGCCATGTATTCCAACTCTGCTGTTGGTAAGAACTTGTATTGCCCTGTGA
This sequence comes from Pterocles gutturalis, assembly GCF_000699245.1. NCBI lineage: Eukaryota > Metazoa > Chordata > Aves > Pterocliformes > Pteroclidae > Pterocles > Pterocles gutturalis. Next base: position 52,744 of record NW_010102980.1, on the reverse strand, counting down.
GCAACAAGGAACAGTGACACCCATTTACAGCAGAGGATGAGCCAGCCCTGATTGCTAGTCATGCCATGCCTATGAGAATTCAGTTCCTCTGAACATGGTGTGGTTTTTAAACAAAACCACCACAACAGGATGGCCCTACCACAAGGAATACAGTATAAAATTTGGAAATCATATTTGCCATGAAACATATTGACAATGAAATCAAGTGCAATGGGATTGTAGGAAGAAATAGACCAAAACCCCAAGTTTCTCAACGAAACTTGGTAAAAGCAATTCTGTTTGTAAGGGTCCTCTAATTAGTGTGATGCTGTTATGTTAAAAATAAAAAAGGCTGTATGAGGATTCATGGATATCAAGGTAAACCTTTGGTTCTCCTAGATTTGATCACCCCTATGTAAATTATTCACCTACTGGGCTTCTGTTCCATTCAGATGTAAAACAGGCTCTGTTGGGTTACTTCCAACCCTCAACATGCATTTCACAACTACCATCACCCTCCTCTGTGGAAATGAAACTGTCCTTGAGACATGCTTATATCTATGGATGACAGCATATTGATTTTGCATAACTTAAATGGCTGAGTCTTCTAATGCAAGTCATTTAAAGAAATTATGTGAAAATTTGCAGTATGTTTGACACGGGTGCTCTCTTTCTCTTTTTTTTGTCCAGCCTCCAAAAATTATGTGATAATAACATCTCCATTGTCTTCTCTCTTCCCTGGAACGTTTCTCCTCTGAAAGTTCAGGGACAGGCAACAGTGAGTAGCAAATTTTACCATCAGGAGCTTGAGCGTTCGCCTGAATTCATATAATTCACCCAGCATTATTTCAACCCGAAGGGATACAGGATTGGATTGTAGGTATTAACACATATCCTTTAGAGGTTAGAAGTAACCTTCCAAGATAAATTTACTAAAATACTGTAAAGAAAAAAGCAGGTATACATCTTTCCTTGGCAGAAAGAAAGCAATTTTGATTTATGGTCAGAGTTTATCCAGTTATATATATAGTTTAGGTTTATGCCCTGCCTGCAAATCCCCATTCACTCACTGGCCTATGTCCCATCTCTGTGTGACCTCACTGGTATCACTGATTCATAGATGTTTCCATTTACTTGAGAGGAAGGGGCAGTTAAAGCTGTAGTTCAGGCATCAGGAAATATGAAACCAGTTCCTGGCTCGGACACAGGCTTCCTTGGTAACCTTTGGAAAGTCAATAAATCTCTCTAATGTCCAACTCCTCATCTCTAAAGTGGGGGAAATAAAGTGCTCCCATTCTGTCCTTTGTTTGCTTTTTAGAAAGTTACTTGGGGCAGGAAATGTCCATGTGCAGGGTACCTCATCAATAGGGCATCAATCTTCAGAATCATAGTTACAGAATAAATTAAATACTAAAATATCAAATATTTAGTCAGCCTATGAAGGGGCTGTGGGCATAAAGAAGGTACACTGGGCTCAGTGAAGCTACATATATACTAAATCCCAACTTTTCATGAGTGGCTTTCTCCAAGCGTCTGAAGAGCCCTGTCTTATCTCTCTGTCTCTCTGTCTCTCTCTCTGTCTCTCTCTCTCTCTCCCAACCACCACATGTAATAAACGGTTTGTTCCTCCTCCACAATCAAAGAGGAGAAATGTCTCTTTCTAGTTTTCAGGGGCATTTTTTATCCTTCTTCCAGAGCTGCTCTCCTGTTGCTGAGCAGTCGTTCCTGTGCACTTGCTGCTCTGAGATCAGCTGACACACATCAACAAGTAGCACTCCTGAGTGATAGATACATACATTATTTATGTTTATTGTCATTTACACATCAGCTACCTGCTCAACAGAAGTGGCAGGACTTACTTCCCTGGGCTGTTATCCAGGAAATCAGCAAAGCTCTCATGTGAATACAAGCTTATCTGTGCAGGTAAAAACTACACAGCCTATCTCTTATCAGGCTGACTGTCCAGAAGACTAAAACCCAGAACAAAACAACCAGAAGTTTTCACAGCAAACATGGTTGGAATAAATTTGCACTTTAACAATTTCCTATTTTTCATTAAATGGGTGCAAAAACATTCATTCTTTCCCTTTGTTAGGTTTGGTTGTACTCTCTGAAAAACAGAAATCAACAATCCAATTTAAATTTAATCATGGAAAATATGTCCATTTGGGGTATGAGGAAACCGTGACTTTCTGAGACTTATTTAAACTAACTCTATTGACATGATCTTGAAAGCTGGCTAGAAATTCTGCGGGAGTTTTAATAAAAACATTGTTCATTATCTGTGTGACAGCAGTTCCCTGAGATCCTGCCAGTCATCAGGGATGTGTTATTCTGAGGATTGCAATAACCTAGCAAAGGCACAGCCTGTATCTTGAACATTTAAATCAAAGTAAGACAAGGTTGTATCAAACAACCAGAAGGAATAAATGAACAGGACTCTTTAGACAGGACTATTTGGAAGTTTCATAACACTGATAAAAAAGCAATATGATACTGCAAAGTACTGTGATGCAATAAAACCATGATACATTGCTAGAATTGGCAAGATTAGGAGAGTTTGAGGGGACAAGCATTATGAGCTGAACAATCCTTTCTGCCTCAGTTCGCCTGATCCTGCTGTCCAATGGAAGGAAAGGCCTGTCCCTAGGACATGGTGGTAGAGTTTGCAACACAAAGAAGCATCACAGGAGCTTCCATGCCTTTCTGTGGGATTATAAAACCTTCTTCCAATCATGGCACTAACACAGGCACAGTCCTAGACTGGTTTCACACATGCAGCATCTCTTTGCTGCACCTCCTTGCTCTGAGATGGGATGCAGAGAAGCAGGAGACAAAGTCCATCTCCTCTCCCCAAAGCTGAATTTGTGAGTGTGTGCAGGCAAGTGCCACTTCAGCTCTAAGAAAGACACAAAAGGATGGAGGTAACGGCATAGCGCAGACTATGTAACAGAGAGCCTTGCTGATGTTAGGATTTCACACTGCAAAATCGTGGCACTGGATGCTGTCACAGTTGTCTGGTAGCACACAGAACAGCAGTACTACCTTAGTACCTGCAGGCCAGCCCTGGTAAGGTGAGATCTGCTAATACAAGAACAGTCAGTGGTTATACCTGGCAGCACAGACTAGGGAAGTGTACCGTCAGCAAGTTTCAAGGTTTCAAGAGCAAGTTAGCTCAAGATTTACAGCATTTCTAGCTTTCAGATGGCATGGAAGTACCTTGAGAACAGCTTTTTTTTGCTGTATTCAGCAATCTGGTTCCCATTCTGGCCACAGTCCAGAAATACGCAAGAAAAAAAATGCGAAGAAAAGGAAAGGCAGTAACTAAATATTTCAGAACCTTCATAAAGATTTAGTTTGAGCAAGGCTTTAGAAGAGGGCAAAAGTCCAGTGGAGAAGTGGGTGGTTTTTTTTCTTCCAGAAACAATTTTCCCTTTCCCTGTAATTTAAGTTAAGCAAATTAAACAAATACCTTCTTGTGCAAGCGTGCTTACACAGTTTGCGTGACTTCTTTGTTTTATAAACTGTGAGCTTTGTTCACAGCTTTTCCAGTAGCCTGGTCTGTTCCCTAAGCGGATTCTCTAGTGCCTCCTACTTGGCTGTGCTCTCATTGCAGGTTTTCCTTTGGTGGCAGTACTAATCTGTTTGCCTTTCCTTTATTTACATGCCTTTTTTTACAGGGCTCGCAGGACTACAATGTCCTGCAGCCTCTACTGCTGTGTCAAACTTGCTTGAAATGGACATTTCAATACTTGTTAAAGGAAGTACAACAGTAAAGCAAACACAGACAGTGGGATCACGGGAGTCTAATTTCATTCGGAAACCTGGCTAAGAATAACCACTAACACTCCTTTGGAGCATAAACTCTTTCTGGTCCCATATGAGTCAGTGAGTCCTCCCAGCACTTTATTTGAGGGGGTTGCATACACACAGTCTTCACTCTGTAAAGGCAAAGGAAGCAGCAAAGAGGATTAGCTTCCCAAGAACACAATGCATCTATGACAGGCAAGCACCAAGATTTCTCAAATGGTTTGGGGATGAAATCCTGGCCCCACTGACACCAAAGCAGGTCAGGACCCAGAAAGGTTTGCCGCATAGCCCCATATGTAACCTCTGCAGACACAGCTACCCTACCCCTCTGCACAGAGCCCAGTTCAGTCATTCTTTCAGGTAGGTGGAAACAAAATTTTACAAATGTCACATGTATATTCCCAGATACACATGACAACATCGCAGATGTATCTCTTCCTGAAACCTTCTTACCAAAGAGTATGCTCTGCCTCACTATGTACCATTACCCTCCCTCCCTCCACTGTACTGATGGTGATGTGCCATTTCTGTTTAAGTCCATGTGCCAAGATGTCCATACAAGAAGCAGATCAGACTCAACATGTACACCAAACCCTCCAGCTCTGCAAGGTGCAATGATCCAGGAGCACAAAGAAATACAACTGAGCAGTGTCTAGATGGGGAGTCTGATGTGTCTGCAATGTGCACACTGGTGGTCAACTTACAGAAAGGAAATCTTTGCGAGCTGACATCCAGAACTTATTTATTAATATAGGCTGAATGAGTAATTTATGGCCAGATATTTTTAGCCTTTTACAGAGCATCTATTTCATTATTTAAGATGTTTAATTATGTACCTGTCTAATTAGTATCTGAAGAGAATAGGTTTCTTTATTACACTATGTCTTTAGTGAAGAGCAATAAACACTCATATTAACCACAAACTTTCCCAATGCTGACAGTCTTTAAGTTGAAAATATTTAACATGCTTCATGCCATGTCAAATTGGGGAGACATGATTCTATCTATAGGAGTATAATAGTTGCAAAAAACAAATGCCAAATAAAATAATGCAGCTGACCACCAAAACCACCGAAAGAAATGAAAATTATTCCATTTTAGGTTAGCAATTGTTCAGTTTAGGCCAGAAGACTGATTTCAACAGAGATTACTTGTAGACAACCAGAACAATTTTGTTCACTTACTGCAGGTATGTTAGGTAAAATCAATATTAATGACTTCACACAAAGAAACCCCTCTCAGGGTGTGCAGATCTCTCTTTGGTGTGTCTCCTCAAATAGTTTTAGTAAAACACTGAGCTTAAAAACAGAACAAAATGTTTCTGAACTGGAAAAACTCAGTTTCATCTTTAAAATGACAGATCAAATAGAATGAAATTATTTTTTAAAATACAGTATTTTAACATATCTAAAAATAAGAGTTTGTGCTGTGTCTCGGATAAATGAGGCAAACAACATGGGGCAGGATAGGGTACAAACTATATTTGTGGATTTTTGAAGCTCTTGTTCCTCAGAAAGACCTACAGCATGGCACAGAGAGCCCTGCTTTTGTCAGAGCAGCCTCCTCAGACTGCCCCGTGAGGTACCATCTGCTTGGACCATCCAGGAAGCAAAAAGGTGCAACCTCATCCCAGATATGTGTCCTTGCTCATGATCTCAAAGACATTATTGTCTACTTTTGTTTGAACTACGAGAGCAACATGAAGAAATCGGGGACACTGAACTGCCCAAAAAGAAGGAAGACAGATTGTAATTTAGGTTGGGAAAAACTGGTACGAAACAAACAGCCCTTTAACATTTAATATCTTTTCATGTTCGTACTACAGAAGGAGGACCATTGTATTTGCCTACATACATGCATGCTATGGAGATGGATGCTTTCCTGAATAATTAGACCGGATTTTTTGACTGGCTAGATGTCAATCTTTTCATCCCAATTTCTTTTACCCTGCTCAGATGTAACTGTTGGTCCTTTTGTGGATGAAAACAAACATTGAGCTCACGGCCACCTCTACTGCACATGATTGGCGGGGCTGCTGTTTATTTCCCACATCACACACATTAATTCTGCCAGGTGCTTCAGCTGAAAACAGTCGTCCCTATTTTATTTCAGAACATCTTTTATCAGCCATGCACCAAGCCACCATGTGTCCAGGTGTGCATATAGGTCTACAAAAGGAAGAGTCATCTCTGCTGATGCCTTTCATTTTGTGATCCCTGTAAATGGTGTGAGTACAATTGCCTGCCCTCAGTGCCAAGACCTGGAAACTGACTGCGTTGAGCATCTCCTGTAGCACCAGCACCAGAACAGAAGAGGCTCCAGCAAAGCAAAGAACGGTAGTTGCTCAGCACCTAGGCACATGAGTTTTTGCAGTCATTTTGCTTCAAAATATTTTTTTAGAAGACTGGGCCAGTCAACGTGACTGCTCAGCCCTCTATAAAAGGTCCCTGTTCACTCATCTGGCTTGTCACTTGAAGGGTCCCTGCAGAAGTTGAACTAACTCATTAAAAACGGCAAAAAACAAATCCAAAAGCAACGTAGAGACTCCAACAATTTCAGTGATCTGAACTGGCTATGGGAAGGGTCTGACAAACAAGAGCAAGCAGATGGGAACCAGGAAAGAGAGTAGAGGAGCAGAAGAAACCTCGCCCTTTGGCAACAGCAAGTTGCTGTATGGGCATATTGTATGTTACATTACACCACAGCCTCAGTTTCTTTGTAAGCAACCTGGAGATAACCTATGGCATGGGCAGGATTTTCTGAGGCAAGTGAATCACTAAAAGAGGAGACTGAGTACAGAAAGGTGAGGGGAAGGACAAAGTCATCTGAACAGGGAAGGAGAAGGCAGCGCAGGGATGGGTGCCAACTTCTTGTTAATAGGATGGCTCGAATCCCAAGCCTGTCTTCCCTTAGGCATACCACTGGAAATATTGTGCTTTCACTCCTGCCTCGGAGGGCAGAAGTATTTCTGCTGATGCAGACTAGTTGAAATTGCCGTTTCACTAGAAAAGGCACATGCAGTCTTTATCGGAGCTTGTGACCTCGATTTGAGTTCTGTCAGAAGAGGATGCATTGATCTGTACCAAGTCACTCCCTGGCATGTTTGCTGCTTTGTGGGACACTAATGTCTACTTTGTGGGAGAACATCCTTGCTCTCTGGGAACGGTGAGACCACAGGGACAATTTTCCACAGTTCCTTCTCTTCTGTCCCACAATCACTATCTCTCCACCCAGGTGCATCCCAGGATCTGCTTATCCAGCTGCCAGGATTCAATGTCTCTGTCAACTCTGTCTAGCAGAGGCTTGGATGCCACATGTGTCAGTGGACTGTCCCTGGTGACAGTTCTCCTGCCTTTGGGGAGCTTCAGCATCTCCTGCTGCAGCCAATTTTGGTGCAGTGAAAAACAGAGCAGAGAGAAGGGGGACCTGAAAGCCATCGGTGAGGAGTGCACTCCCCAAGAAGCAGCACAGGCTGGAGCCACACATCTGGGCAGAGGAACTGGTGTGCTCAAACACTGAACATGACTCATTTTGTGATAAGCACCAGCTGCAGACTTCCCAATGTGCAAACAGTCTATTTTGGGTTTGGATGAGAAAAAACAAAGTACGCAGCATTTACCTGTTTATTTTTGGGGGTTTTCCACAACACATGGAATACAAATGATGAGTTCCTGGGTTGCTGGCCAAGATTATTTTAAATTTTTCATAGGTTATGGATGAAAGCTGAAGCATCAGTCTTAGTGTAAGGCACTACTTTATTGTTATTCATGGAGATTTGCAACTAGAAATTTATTTTTTGCCTGCCCTGTTTGAAAGCTTGTTCTTTGTAGTGACTTAAAGTTGCTCATTCTACTCTTTTTCTTTTATTTAATGACAGAAAGTACATTATTTCATCATAAAACAGGTACCTTTCAGCTTCCTTACCTCATCATTACACATACAGCCAGTCTCTTAAGAAAGTCTAAATAGAGGCGGAAGGCCTCCAAGGGAACAGATAGGATTTTTTTTTCCTTAGGATTTTTTTATTCCAGATGAACTGCAAAGAGCTGCTGGGCCTCATTTTGGTTTCTGTTCCCTCTCTCTCTAGCCTCAGCAAGCTCCTTGCTGGTTTGTGCTTCAAAAAGTCCTTCCAAGTGTCCACCACTTTCTGGGATGACTGTGGAGTCCGCACGCAAGACACTGTGCCCCTGGCTAATCCCATGCTGCTGTTTGTTCCCATTCAGGACTAATGCTTTTCAGCTCTATGCCACACGGAGGAGAATGTAAACCTTCAGAAGATAAAGATGAATGTCCATTTAATTGTGTCAAACAGCATGCAGACAGCCCTAAACTCTCTGTTGGCCTTCTCTGTTCTCACAACTGCCATCACTCCTTCCTCTGCCTGGCCTTTCTTGGCTTCTCATATCTGCCATGTCCCCAGAGGCATCCTCAGTCTCACAGTGACTCAAACCTTTCACAGTCCCGTTCCTCCCATCCTCCTCCTCACCCTCCTGGCCAAACACAGCCCAGTCCCCTTTGCCTCCACAAGGACAGGAGTGTTACAGTAGCTTTCTGGGGATCAGTGCACATGTGCTCACAAATACCAGAAAAGCCAAGAGAACAGCACTGGAGAGTTTAAAAGTAGGTCAGGCAGCGCCTGGTCACTGGGATTACTGGGCAGCAGAGTTCAGATCTGTGCCCAGAGCTGTCACAGCCAGCGAGCAGTGGAGGGTTGTTGTTGGAAGCATGTTTGGACCAGTAGAGGGAATGTGGCATCCACGGGGGCACTGGGCCATCTAATCAGCTAGTTTAAATTGTCTGACCTGAACTCCAGGTTTTACTTGGGCACATACAAGTAACACTGCAGAGTGTAGACCAGTGCTAGGTGTGTTTCGCCAAAGGGCACAACACTGACCCTATGGAGTTCAGATTGAAGGCTGTTATCAACTCCAGCTGGAGCAGAGCTGTAGCCTTTGTCACTGCAATTATTTCAGGTCTTCTTCACACTGATTTTAACTATAAAAATACCCCTAGGAATGCTCCTTGTTTACAAAATCACCTCCTGCTCTGACTCAAGCATTCATATCTCAGCTGTTAGCCACAATAATGAGGTGACAATTTCCTCCAATTGTCACTTTTAATTCAAGATGTATTATTGTAACCACCGTTGCCTAAGATGTATTCAGCAGAAGTGCTGTTTACTGAGGCATGAAGAGAAAAGCCTGCAAGTCCACTGTTGTTTTCTTGCCTTTTGACTGGGACTGATGTTTCCTAGGCAGGTGGGGAAAGAAAATCTTTAAATATGCAGGAGGAAGCAATCTTATGGACTCTCTGGTGTGATTTTCTGCTTGTGTTTCCAGACCAGCTTCAGAAGTAGTTTCAGCAGCTGTCGCAGCCTTATGTGAGATGGCACAATGCTTATGGACCGCTCCTAGTTCAGAGGAATGCTGGATCCCCATCAGAACAGGGGAGCCAGCTTCACCGTGAAAGAAAAGGAACAAAATCTCTTGACTCCATTTCATCTTCCCAAAGGGTCGGCAAAGGTGAAAGAGGAGGGGGGATAACTCCAGCTGCAGTGGTTTAAATCTATTTTAATAATGTCTCACAGCCTTGTGGTGTACATGAAAGACAATGGGCGGGCACAATTAATAATGATTGGTTTGCCATTACAGTGATAAATAACTTCAAATAGCTCTTCAGAGCAATGTTTAGGGCCTTCCTTTCCCTCTCCCTTTTTTTTTTTCTTTTGGTGGCAGATGGTGTAAAATCCCTGGGCTCGTTGGACCTTGACCTCCTGCAGATGTTGGAATAGGACAAAATGGTCCTCAGGATGGTAGAGAGGGAAAGAAAATGAAAACCCTTCTAATGTACCATATCAGGGCTAGCAGTGGGGTGGACCACTAACTGCTTTTTTATTACTGTCACTTACCAGTTCCAATTCTTCTGTACTTAAAGAGTTATGTCAGCAATTGTGAGGCAGCTGAAAGGGAGAGTGGATGCATGTGGTGGTGAAGTATTATTGGAAATCAGACCAACAGAAGATGAATGAAAGATTATGAGAGGGGCAAACTACCATAGTTAGCAATGCTGCAACAAACTAGACATTGATACATTGTCCTCTTAGAGATATTCTGACAGCTTATTATAGTTCCCTTAATGAGGTTGTCATGCATGTCTCTTTTTGTAGCTATTAAAATCTTGTCTACATCTGCTGAGGTTTGCTTCAGAGAGGTGGAGGAGGGGACCCTTGATATTTTGCAGTCTGTCATTGTTTAGCAGCCAGGGTGGTACCTGGCCTATTAACAGAGAGGGGTATTTAAGGTTGTCCAAGATGCAAAGTTCAGTGGATTTTCAAAGGCAAACAACCTCCATGGTGAAAGAAACGCTTCCATGGTTGTATCCCAGTGAGCTGAAAGGCATGATGGATGTTAACAGGACTAATGGGAACTTTCTATGACCATTCTCAGATCTACCCAGATGGTGAGATAACGTGGTATGTGGGTCTCATTAAATATAAAAATCCTGCACATTACCTCTGAATTACAATGCTAGCAAGCTGCACTGCTGAGTATACTAGCAAGGGTAATCTGACTCTCTCCAAAATAAGGAACAAAAAGACTCACTTAAGGATTTTCTTCAAAATAATCAATGATTGCCATGATTAATATGCATGAAGATAGGCAGATAGGTAGGTAGATATGACAAATGTGTGAACACCATGTGAGTACTAGAAAGCAAAACTTTCACTGCTTGAAAAGTTCTCTTCCACAAGGAAGGTAAATACGGTTTGGAACATGAACCTTCCCCCTCTTAAGTACTGACTGCTTTGCCTTTGGCTCTTTGGGTCTAGCTTTGGATCTAACTTCTGACTGTCCCAGAAGAGTGCAATGTAGTTCATCAGAGGGCTCCAAACACAGTTTTAACTTGGGCCTCTTACATGCATTTTTCTAATCCTGTTCCCTGTGACAAGATCAGTCTCAAGAAGTGCATAGGGGAAGGGTAGCCATAGCTGATACATGCAACTGGAGAATGTCCAAGGGTTGGGGAGCTTGTCTGCATCTCAACAAAGCTGGTTTAGTGCCACTAGCTTCCAGCTGCAGGGCACAAAGCAGCCATTCCTTCTTGCATGCTCTGAGCCTTGATATATAATGTTTTAGGACTTTCAGATTCTTTTTGAATTAAACTTCTTTGTCCCATAGACATTTTCTACTAAAACATGACATACAAGGAAATTTAATATGTTAAATCAGATGTACCAAGTCAATTTTCTGCAATTAGAAATTATACAGAAATTATACAGTTGGATATACCCCTGCTCCACAGGGTCAACTGATTTATTCTAAAACCTCTTAGAAAATGTTCAATACATCCAGTTTGTACGTCTTTATTGTAGTTTAATAAACAGAAAGCACATGGATATGTGCTGTAATGGGAAACCAGAAAGCCAGCACCCAAAACCATTTGGGATTTGATGTCTAAGTCATCATTAAACTAGGATTTGCAATGAATATGTCAGATGTCTTAACACAGCTCCACAAGCGGTATAGAAAACAAGCTCCCCCTCCTCTAATGAGGCAGAGCGAAATGGGTGAATACATTTTGTTACACAATGCATCAGTGTCTGGTTTGTTTTAGTGAAACAGTAACCTCTCTCCCTTTTTCTGGGTAAATGCAGAACAATAGACTAACGCCACATGAATCTATTATGTCTTATAAGGCTTTTAGCAGGAGTATGACTGTTTAACCAGGCAGTGACACGAGAAGAATTACTATCCGACACTCCAGCTGAAAGTAGAGATTTTATTGATTCACCGCACTGGCCTGCCATTTTAGCTTTGATTGAGAGAGCCTTTCATGAATCCAAAAAGGTAACACTCCTTCATTGAAAACAACAGCAGGAGGCCCAGCCTGGACTTAAACCATCTGCCAGCTTAAAAGAAAGATGAAGGTGTTTCCCAAAGCATCTACTAGCCTAGATCTATCCAGTAGATCTATTACTCCAGCTACCACATATCCAGGCTGACAAATGAGAAATGCTTGTGAAGTCTTTGACTGAAGGTTTCATGTAGATGTAATTATCAAAAGTGATATAATCTGGGAACTAATTACACCCAGCAGCACAGTAGCTACAACTTCCCTCATTCATTCTCTCACTTCTGAAAGAATTTCTATCATCTTCACATCCCAGAAATTAAGAGATACCCTTTTCTTTACTTCTTGTTTTTCCAAATCTCTTTTGAAGAATTTTGTCTTTGTTTATTGTAGATCATCTGTGATGCAGAAACTTGTTTCAATTAGATGTTTTTCTAACAACAGAATGTTCTCTTTTAAACAAAAGAGATTTGCCTTCCCAAGCAAGTCCGAGTTCAGAGTGGCACGTGAGCAGTGTGAATGTTTGCACTTCAGTAAATATTCATGTAGTCCTGGTTCCATGTGCTGCCATTCTGGGCAAACCTGACCCCACACTGCAGATACAATTTGACACCTGTAGCTTTCCCTTCTCAGACTTTACTCTTTAGTTTTTAAAGACTGCAACTAAAAGCAATGTAAAATACTGTTCAAAAACTCCTAGAAAATAGGCATAAAATGTAAAGTCATGTTGTACAGTAACATATAGTATTTTGGAGTCCCAAGGTCATCTGACATCAGCCTGAAGCACGTTCAATGTAAAAGTTACAGAAAATAAGGGTATCCAACTGCACTTCCTCAGAAACTTCTCTCTTAAAGGGTACAGTCCTGTTCACACCTGTGCAGGACATTGAGGAATTTCAGATCCTGAAAGAGAACCATTTGACTGTTCTGTATTATCAGACAAACATACCTAGTTCATTCTCTGTTTTCAAAAAAAAAAAGGAAATTTAAAATACCAGACGTTATAGAGAAAGCCTGGAAAATATAGATACTGGGGAGGAAAGCATGGAGACACCTTGTGTGATTCCCTGGGAAACCAGGACCTGGCACAGACTTGGAGCTAGTAAGCCGCATTTCTTCCAGCCTGACTCATGCAAAGTTCCTGGGGTAACTCCCTACATCCTTCCCCAAGCTGCAGGATTTCTGTACAGTTTGTTAACTCAGGTGGGCTTCAGCATCCCAGCAAACTGGTGCACTGGGAGACACGGTATATCCCTCCTGTGGCACTTTGACCCCAGGTATTGGATGTAGCACCAAGTTTACTTATGGTCAAAATGAAGCTTTGATAACACCTTTGCCCAGCCCTGAGCCAAGAGTAATAAACTCTGGAACTCAGCAGAGCTTATTCAGTCAAAGCAGCATGCTAACGTGGTCACAAGGCTTGCTTTCAGCTCTCAGCAGAGGCAGACTCAGACCGTGCACGCTCAAAATACGAGCAGAGCAAGCCCACCTCATTGCAAAGCCCTGCCAAGCATGAGCTCACATCTGCAGAGTGAAAACAAATCTGGGGTCTTTGCAGGAGCCACTCTAGGTCCAGCTCACTGTACAGGAAAATAAACCAGGGTCAGGGTGAGGGCTTGAGCCCTGGTTGGCAGTTGTTCATACTGGTTAATTCTTAGCACGTGCCCTGGTAAGGTTTTGGCCCATAACAACTTACTGTCTCCCACACAATGCTTAGGCACCCTTAAGAGATTAGCAGAGACTTTGGATTTTCCTAAATAGGCAGTTTGCACGAGTCTGCTTTGTTTTGGAGAGAAGAGGTCCGTGGACACAAGCCAGGCTGAGCCACTTGCCTCAGAGCCAGCGCTCAGTCCTGGGGTCTGTCTTTTATTTAATAGCAGAGCTGGGCTGACCCATTTTGTATGGGACTTAGTTACATGAAGAGCCAAACACACGCTCCCGGCATTCCCAGGGCATGGACACACAGTGCCTGTGGGCCTGAGCTGCCTGCAGGGTACAGGCATGTCCTGGGCTGTGCAAAAAATGGCTAAAATTCTTCCCTAGACCTTCTGGGTCAGGAAACCACACAGCCTTGCTCTCCCAGTGCTGTGTCTGAAAGAATAAGCCCAGTCAGGACAAACCAGTTACATTCAGGGTCAGTCATGGTGGATCTGCACCCACATGTGATCAGTCCACAGCCTGCAGACACGGATAGCTGAGGACTAAGGGTACTACCGTGCAGGAATTGGCCTCGAGAGCTTACAGAAAATGCAAGACAATTTAGACTGACAGGAAAATTATCCAAGAGACATGATAGTTGCACAAAATTTGAAGGCTCCAAAAAGATCTCAGGAATCAAAAATAGCAGAAAATAACAAAATGCATTGGCCCTTTTCCCCTCTCTGATGGGTTTTAGACCAGGGTAATTTCAGCAAAGCTTTTTTTGATGCATAGAAAAAAAGAAAATTCAGGCTTGAAATAAGATCAAGTCTTTGGGTTCAGTCCTGCAAGTCTGCACTCAGACAAAAATTAAACAACATTTTGAGAAGCTGGATAGCGAATCCAGGGACAATTGTGCCTGGGTGGAGGCAGAGGTGGTGGCACCAGTGAAGGCAGACTCTCCAGGTCATTTGTTCACACAGGCTCAATGTTTCAGGGCTCTGGGAATAGCCCACTGTGGATGTGTTACCAGACTGTCAAGGATGCATGTCATTTCATTGCATTCCACTTGCTGAAAATCACAAGCTACTGTCAGCTACACGGAGTAAGTAATCTGAGAAAATGCCACAAATAGCACACTGTCAGCTCAGGAAAGATTAAGCCAAATGCTCTTCTGTGCCTTGCTGCAGAAATGGAAGTAACTACACGACCAGCACAGCATAGGGGATCTCAACTTCACAGACAGGACAGAGAAGTCTCCCCAGTAAATGGTCCTAACTGACTGGGCTTCTCTGAACACATGGGTGCTAGTAAATGAGAAGTACCAGGCTGGATGAAGGCTCAGTACAGCCAAGGTGACAGCATGCCCTGACTGTGTGTGACAGCACAAGTCCAAGTAACCATGAAAACTTCCTGAGTAAAATCTATATCTTGCAGCTTCTTAAACACCAAGTCCTTCAGATACACATGGTGGTTTTGATGTTTTTAAGGGCTTACCTGCTTCAAATCCGCCTAAACTGTACTAAGGTACCTAAATATATTTCTTTTAATCTCACCCTCATTTCCCAGCTGCTTTATGCACTTTTGAAAGCTCTCCTGCAATCCCCATGACCTTGTCCATGTCCATGCTTTCCCTGAATTCATTCCTGTTGCTTTTGGTGTCAGGAGCAAGAGTGAGAGCTCTGGACTTGCATGCCTTGTGCTTCACTACTCTGTCCAAATCTGCACAGAGGTAGTCCTGTTGGCCATAGTGTCAGCTGCCCATCTGGGCTGAGCACTCCTCCTCCTTGCTGGACCACCATAAGAAACACCACTGGGGAGAAATTTAAGAGAAAATTAAGCCAGAGGTAAGTAAACCTTTTTTTTTTTTTTTTTTTTTTTTTTCTGGGTAGTGCACCCTTGTATCCATGCGAGTGTCATGCAGCATTGTAGTTCAGTTGTGGTGTGTTATGGAGTGGAAACTTCTCTGAGATGGAAGTCTCATGTTCCTTCTCTCTTTCCCAGGTTCTTATAGAGATGCAATTGCTCTGTTTGTTAATCCCGTATGGCCTCTCTCCAAGGTATTTCCAGTGTCACAGAGGAACAGAGGTCTCAAATTTCCTGGCAATTTTATGAAAATAGGTGACCTGGAAGAGACATTGATGATGCCACAGAAGGAAAGACTGCTGAGTGAGGTCAGCTTATTAGACTCCAGAGAATCAAAAAGGGACTTACAGGTGTATGGAAGTACGAATCACAAATTCACATTGGGCTTTGCACTGCAGCAAATGCTTGAGAAACTGCCACAGACAAGGCTTCTCTCCCATGTGGATCCTCTCGTGTCACACCACAGTCCCCATTAAAAAGTCAACCAACCGTGAGACAATAATTGAGCTGTGTTACTCTTGATGCTCAAGCAACTCTCATTTCTCTTGTAACATAGGTAAAGCAGACAGGGAAATACAGTTTGCCCATTGCACCAGAGAGACAGAAAAACAGATGATCTTTCAGCAGGTGAGATAAAACTATTCTTTTTTTCAGGTGAAGTGGGTTCTTTGAACAGTAATACTGAACAACGAGTGCTGGTAAAGACCTGGGATGGAGCAGTTTCTGCAGCATGGCATCTACTCCAGGTGACATTCCCCACTGAAACCTGGTGGGTAGAGTGTGAAACACATTTCATTCTTAGGCAGTTATACTGTGTCCGTGCAAATACACTTTCACAGCCTTGTACAAGTGCTGTACAAGAGCACCAACAGGCCTCCGCAGGCTCAGTCCTGCAAAGCACTGTGGAGTTCCCAGCTCTGAGCTCTCCTCTTGACCGCTAAGGAGAGCTGCACTAAATGACGTGCAACAGTAATAAAAAATACACAGCTCCTTACAAATAAGGACAATAGATACCTCTGAGTTTGTGATTGCAATCAAGCTAATGAAGCACTGAATTGCACATATCACCTAGTATTACAGGATGTACAAAACAAATGCACTTTAACAGGGCCAATTGTAGCAGACTTTGTTGTGTTGGCGTCTGGGTTCAATATTCAGCCATTCTGCAACAGTGAATGCTTACAATGCCACAACTCAGTGATGGACTTAGGGGGAGGCTGCTATCACCATCTGGATGAGAGATTCACAGCTAGTCAGACTATGCTAAAATATGCTGAGAGAACTCAACAGCAGCCCCTCTTCCTGTCATCCCTTCACCTCCTTGTTTGTTTCTCATGCCTTATATTCCAGACCGTGCCCTTCAGGGACCAGAACTGCCATTTCCTCTACATTTCTCCTGTGCATGTGGCAATGCAGGTCCCACCCCAGCAGAGCATCTACGCACTCCCATAGTGTAAGTGTTGGTGTGAGACAACAAAACCATCTTGTTATTTCACTGTTTTCAAACATCCAGCTTGTAAGTATTCCTGTGTACCACAGCAACACATAAATGAGATCCTGTTATTGCAGCTAAATTTCTTCTAATTCATTTGACTTACAAAAGGTACTAAAACTGTCTTCTTTCAGCAATAACCTCACTTTTGCTAACCACCAGCTCATTCAGGCTGTATTTTATACACTTGACTATTCAGTTTTGCCCAGATAATAACTAATGTGCTGTTGTAGGCAAGAAGTAAAATGCTTCAGCTCAGCCCCTCCGTTCCTAATGGACTCTCTGTTTGTTTACATTATACTGTAATAGCTATTGATTTTCACACGATTATGGAATCCAGACAGCATTAGAAAATTCATTAATGATTGCTATAGAAGCTTTAACCCTATTTAAAATGTTCTTCACTTTCAGGTTATTCCACATGAATGACAATATCTATTATGGAAAAAGGCACTGTAACCACCCCTAATTTGCAAAGCATATTATCTGTGATCAATACTGAATGATAGAGCACAGCTGACTGAAAGGACCAATTTTGGAATTCAAGGAACATATGGTTTTAATCCCACAGTAACCACCCTGTGCTAACTAAACAATGAGGACATACAATATCCAGGATTTCTAACGCAGTGCTCCACAATTAACACAGTTCTTCCCTCGGGAATAATGCCACTATTTACATTTTTTGTTTTCAAGGACAGAGAAAGAGTTTGCTGTTTCCTTCATTGGATGTGACAAGGTGCAATGCATAATGAACAAAATGCCATAATTGTTCAATAAAGGAACTTTATTAAGCATATGGTGTAACTTTATAAAAAAGAAAAAAACACTTCAATGAATGTTTTGTTCTATCAAGAAACTGTTCTCAGTTTTTTTCAGAAAAATAAACAATATCAACAATATTACGCCAAATATTTTTTTCCACAGGGCTCCTTCCAATAGCACCATCTTATAAGTCTTAATAATACTTTCCAGGAAGTCTGTTCATTTTAGCTCTAGCCTACTTTGAAAGATAGATAATGAGGGAGACTACAAGTACCTAGCTTACTGCTTCATTTAGATTCCACGACTGTTGTCCCAGCTCTGTTCAAGTTATGTATTAACGACAAAGGGTTATGAAAGGATTTTATTAAACATTAAGTACCTTGGCAATGTAACTAAAGGCATAAACTACAGCAACCTACATGACAATTACATATTGCAGCTCTAAAAAAGGAAGCATTTCATAATTATGGCTTTATATAATTCTGATAACTATGAAAATTTTGGACCAAACTCAGCCTAAGTGTTACTCACTGACTCATGGGGCATATAACAAGGACAAATTTAGTGCTGTGCATTCATGAGAATAGCTTTGCCTGTAAGAAACCAATGCATTTTTCAGCAAGCCACATAATAAGGGACTGACCCAAGCCACGTAATTCATATTTTCATTCCCATGCAAACTTCCACAGAAGGAGCTGGATGCATGGCTCTGCTTTGTGTGCATGTTTGCTCCCAGTAGAACACCACGTATCCCAGTAAACCCTCTCCATATGAAGCTACTGATTTTATAGAGCTTGTCTCCCAAACTGTTAAGGTAGTCATTCAATACATTTACACAGCAATGAGCACAATATAGTCTCTAGGGGTGGGTTTAGTTTTCCCTGCCATGAGGTATCTGTGACATAGGCATGGGCTAAGTGCACGTTCCATGGCTGTGTGTTGTGGTTCCCCTTATCAACTTATATTATCCCCTGTCTCAGCATGGTCAGTGGAGCCTGGAGAGCTATTCTGCCTTCATCTGGCAATAGCAGGAGCTCAAACACTCAGCACACGTGTGGCACTAAAGGTGGGTCAGCTGAATCCCACCCAGCTGAGTGGTAGAGGTGTTAGTACATGGTATCTATTATCTGTGGTAGCTCTTTCTATATCAAGGCCCATTCAGAAGGCATCTGGTCAGTGAAGAGGCAGGTGCAGGAGGCAGGGAGGGGCTACAATTACACAGAAACCAGGACACAGAAGGGGCTACCCCACATCCAGTCTCCAGCCCACGTCAGCAGGCAGGACGTGGCCATGCCATGTAACCAGCCCCAGAAGCTGTGAAGAGCTATCAGGTCCCACCACTTAGACATGACCATTGTATGCCAAGACATGTGTGTTTAAGCCCTCCACCTACCAAGTAATACAGTGCATGTAAAAAGTGTCACTCACTCCAGATGGCACCACATGGGCCTCAGTTTCCCCACATGAGACTGGGGATGTAAGGTAAGAAGTACTGGGAGTTCTATGGGGTGAAGCCCCAGGTACTGAGAGACAGAAATTATGAGAGCTGAACTGACAGATATCCATATCTGCATGTTTCTACCACTATAGATATGTATACCAATTGCAATTTACAGCATGCAATTTCTGAATTAAGAACAAATTTGCACATTACACACAAACACATGCAGGTGAACTAAGATCACTGTCTCCCTCTCCCACATCACTGGCTTTAGTAAAGACATAATTTTACCCCTTATGTGCAACCAATACAGCTCACATTCAAAATTATGTACATAATTAGCTTATGTATGAGTTTGCAGTTCACAGAAATTTACATAAAGTCTCCAGGTTGCTCAAGGATCACAGATTTACAAAAGAAAGGACAAATTCCACTCAGTCAAAAGGAGAGTGAAGAAAAAGAGGGGAGGAGAAGAAGAAAATACCATAAAAAAGAATGGTCAAAAAGTAATCAAAGCTGAACTGATCGGAACTGACAAAATCTTGCCAAAAAAAAACCCCAGTTCCTACAAAAGATGTCCAGAAGCCCTAGGAATGGAAAGCTGTTTCCTAGACAAATTTTAGTCCCACCCAAGTGACATTGCTATGTAAAGCAATGTTGGAAACTTCATGAGACCAGGAGAATAGTAGAAGGAAAGATAAGTAGATAAGTACTGAGCAGTCTCAGACTTAATGTAACATTGACCACCCCATCAATCATAGTCTTCAACTACCTTGATGTGCAAGGTAAGCCACTAAGAAGAGAAATTCGTACATGGTGCAGATAATGAGGTTAATTTTTCAGTGAGCTATCATGGAAATTATTATAGTATGTTATCAGTACTTTGCTAAAATTTTTCTCAGTATGGAAATCAATCTTTCCTTCTTCTCAGCTAGAGCATAAAGGCTGAGATTTATAAAGCCTTTTAAGTTGCCTCTAAAATTAATGGGAATTGGATGTCCTCATTACCTACATGCTTTGAAAATCTCAGCCAAAATGCATAAAATGCATAGACAGTGGCTATCATTAAAAACTCTCCAATTTTGCCTTTGAAAGTGGATAAGGATATCATCATGTTCAAATGATCCCCTGTAAAAAATTTAGCACCAGGAGTATTTAGCGAACACTATGGTGCTCACTCGAAATTACTTTCAAAGACATGTGCAAAGACTTTAATGGTGCCTACACAAACAACTGCATGAAGCAATAAGGTGAAGTGAACCTCTGGGGACTAGTTACCAGCACTGCAGTCCTGATGGAATGGAATTTATTATAAATCCCAGGTAGCCTCTTTGTTGCTCCAATTGAGAAAGGTCCAGTGAGATTAGGCTCTATATTCTTAGAGCTAATTGTCTGCTAATATGCGAAGACTGCAGTCCAGAGGCATGAGTGCAATGGGGCTCTTTGGGCTGGTTCTGTCAAAGCAGTTGTTGAAATCACGCCGAGTTCCCAACCACCTGAAAACCTCAATAAACCATCTCCATTGCCACCCTCTTGGGCAAAAGCCATGTTTCTGTAGAACAACTCTCTTCCTTAGTCCCACCTTTATTCTTTTTCCCTGCATTCTGGGCCAAAGAGGCATCCTTGACAGCTGCCTCCTTCCCGATTCTCAACCATGGCTCCTTTCTCGCCCCAGCTGGCTGGTAAAGAGGAATGGAAGCAAATCCCAGGTCTGTAGTGTTACAGTGAGGGTCATGCAAACCCTGGGCAAAGTTTTTGCTGTTATTGTTACACTGCCAGCAGTACCCAGACGTGCTAGCTTATATCTCCCTCTGGCCCTGATATCATAAACATAAGAAGTGCAATCACACTCTGCAGTGGAGTGCAGATGAGAAAACCAAAGGAGAAGAGCTTCAGCTTTGTATAATTTCCATGATTAAAATCAACAGCAATGTTTGACTAATTGGCCCACAAAGGCCTTTGCATTGGCATAATTTAAATAAGCTTGAAAACAGAGCAATGTTAAAAACCCGGCACCATTCAGCCTACCAACCAGGCTGCAGGGTCTCTTCACTGAGTCTGAGTTACACAAGACTTGCTCATCTCTTCAACAACCCCACATTACCTACCCCAGCTTTCCGATGGAGTGCCCCACTGAAAAGTGAGACTGATGAAAGTATTTACTGTCAACATCACCAGCTCTTTCACCTCCAATCAGGGAAATGGTACTATTAAGGGACTGCAAGAAAAGAGGGTGAAAACACACCTTTTCCCTCTCCTGCTCCATGCCACTGTCTTATCTTCATGTACCTCCTTATCCCTGCACAGACCTACATGGAAGCAGGAGAACCAGCAGCTTCTCTGTTACAGTCACTGAGAGTAGTGTGTGTGATGTGACCTCGTGTGTCATGGACAAGTGCACATCCCCATGCACTCATGCACCGGGCAGATGGAGCTTGTCCTGTGTCTGCTTTCAAAGTATTCTTCAAAAGAAGTCACAGGAAGGCTGAGATAGAGGTGGACCAGGTTGGATTCTGGGCACCTCCTTTCAATACTACGGGTGAGATCTCTCTTGAAAAGGCCACAGGGATGGCTACAGCCATTGGTTAGGCTGCAGCCTACACGAAAGCACCAGATGAGACCTTGACTGCGTCTGCCTGGCTCTAACTGACTGCATTAATTCAGTATGAGCCAGAAAACAAAGCATTAGGTGAACTTTGTTATGTAACTGTCGCAGAACTCTCAATTGGGGCGGCAGGCCAGCGGGTGACAGAAACCACTCTGGCAACTGCTAATTGGCCTTAGTAAGAGTAAGTCAAAGAGAGTGGCCTGGGGCAACATAATTAGCAAAGTCATTGGCAGCTTAGGCCAACAGTATAATTTAGAAAGTAATAAATAGTTAAAACACCAGTCTCCTGGGGGCAGGAGCATGCATGAGGACGGCTGACACAGTGAAACAGCTATTGCCCAAGGTGGAACCACCCTGTGCAGGGGCTGAGCTGCCACCAAGGACCCGACATGTCTCTCTGAAGCAAGCATCTGCCCCCCAGGGTCCAGGGTGCTGGTCCAGACTGGAGTGGGGCGGGGGCTCTTATTCACCTGTGTCTTGTGTCTGTGTGTCATAAAATGGAAATCTCAGAATAAAAAAATCACTATCCACCCACTAAACCCACCTTGCTAAGCATGAAAGTTTGGGATGGTAGTTCGCCGAGTGGTGTGGGTCTGTTCCTATGGCCACCCCACCCAGAGCTCCCACGACAGAGGATCTGACTGCAACTGTAGCCGAGGGACCATAGAAGAGGAGAGGAACTCCCAGGCTGTGCCCTGCCCAGGCTGATCACACCATGTATCCAACGAGATGAAAATGGGTGGGCATGGGCGCATCTGTCAGCTCGCAGAGCAGAGGGCTGTGGGGAGGGGGAAGCAGCAGGGAGGGAATTAAAAAAAGTGGGGAATGGGCTCTGCTCCCAAACACTTTGCTCAGCACAGCAAGGCATGCTGCAATTTGCTGCCCATAGGTTAACAGTAAATTACTGTTCCCAGTAGTAAAGATGAAGCAGGGAGATGTGTGAGTGGCATGGTGTGTCCCAGAGCAGTTCCTGAGATGAGGCAGCTACCCGGCTTCTGCATCGCTCAGAGCAAAGCCTTGAGATGCTCACTAGCCCAAAGTAATGAGCCTGGCTCTGGCTATAAAGTGATTGTGGCAGTAAAGTGAAACAGCCATTATGTACTTGGCAACGGCTCTAGCCTTGAGATAACCTGCTTTTTAATTGAGCTGAGGAATGTTTTCATTCTTTCTCAAGTTGCATATTATTTATGGGTACAATGTGTAATAATAAAAATTACATATCTTGGCAAAAACAACGAGCAAAAAGTCAGCTGGAAGAACACTATGCAGCCAGCGTATATTTTTCTAGAGAGGTAGTCATCTATTTTAAGTACCATTGTGCTCTGTTTCACGGTGGTAGATCCACACAGAAAGCAGCAGAATGCTAGCGATGTTTTTGCACATACAAAAAGACCCTGTTTAAAAGCACAACCTCTAGGCACATGCTTAACCTCTGAGCCCCGTCTACTCATCTCTTTACAGACCTCTGCCAGTCTGTACTCAAGCAGAAATGTTGGTGGAGGGAATGGCCACAAAAACTATAGCCCATGCCATGGCTCTGAAGTGCTTGTCCTCAGCAGAACATCTTCCAACTCCTCTATAAAGGGAGCAGAAAAAATTGCTCGCAACTTCCTTCCACACTTCAATGCCCTGAGCACAGGCACAGGCACTATTGACAATTCAGGGGTGGGGGGAATGCACTGCCTTAATCTGTTTTTAATTGCTCGAGACTGTAAAGTTGTTCTTCAGGAAATAAATACTTTACTACTTTCCTCTCCCACTCTCAGCATGCCAGTGCATTTGGTTTATCGATGAGCATTTAATAATAACTTTCAATACCGGAATTTTTTCAACTGCTTCTTCAGATTTTTTCTCCAAACCACTGCGGTTGGATTACTCATGGGAAAAGCTGAGCAAATGGATTTTGTGTAGTGTGTGTCTGCACAGAGAGAGAGTGAGAGAGCACAGAATCACTTAAATGATAAATCAAATCCTTTTTTTTTAAAGTATTTTTCCTTGTGCAATAACCTTTTATCTACAACCCTGCTGTCACAAATACACTGCTTAACGCTTTGTGCCCTCTCATCATGTGTGAACAGAAAAAGCAGGACTGCAGTGCACATATTATCTTAAAACTCTTCTGTAGCCAACAGGTCTTGCATTTTAAATGAGAATGGGGCTACCTCCAGGTTTGTCAGCCTGATGCCTACTTGTCTTTGGGCCTACAAACCAAACATGGGGAGAACTGACAGAGGCAAAAAAACATGAAGGCTGAAAAAAATAAAGAAAAGGAAAGAATGATGAACCTGTAATGTAAATCTCATCTTTAATTAGGAGAGCTGAAGAACTGTGGCCAGGAAAAGCATGTTTCTCTGTAAGTGGTTTTGAATAGTGCTGAAGATGAATATAATAAGGCTGACAAATACACCTTGGAGGGTGACTGCAAGAGTAAAATTGATTTATTTAATAATTTAGAAATTGCTTCCAGCCACATCTCCCATTAAAATCTGTAGGCCATTGTATTCTGTATTTCTTTGGACTTTTTTCTCCCATTTAGTTATGTTCCAAGAGCTTTAATAAATAAGTAATACGTGGGGGGAAACACTTATCTGGAGTGCTTTGCCACAGCCCTGTAGGGCTCTTTGATTCTTTCTAGCTCTAAATAGATCAAGTCAGAAACAGTCATTTCCCCGGAGAAGAATGATGTTTTGGGGTTAATACTCTAAATATAAGCAAGGAAGTCCAGAAATTAAAATTGTATTAATGACCGTCAAAGAATGAAGCAAGTCAGCAACAAACTAAGCACATATTCTTCATCTCAAAATCAAATGAAAAATCACCTGGACATGTAAAGAGCAGTCAGCAACGATATACTCTTTTGTAGGAAGAGTTAAAGGAAAATGAGACATAACAAGAGTAATAATTAATCCAGAGATAACATTTTTTTTAGTCTATCACCTGTTTTAAAGTTTTCTTCTTGTTAACGTTCTTAACAGCCCAAGCTTCCTGAGATTTTTCTCCTGACAGTGTTTTGACCATAATCGTTACAGATTTTGTGCATTTTAGAAAGGAAATATATTGGACAGTCTTGCTCGTTAATCAATTGAACATTAAGTACTCACCACCTGACTCATGGAAAAACAAATGTAGTCCAAGCACAGTTCTTCTGCAACTATTTTATGCAAAATTCATAGTGTGAATTCTATAAACAATTCATAAAGTCAAGTATGAGTTTGATATAGGTGCATATCAGCAATGTAGGTCAACTTCATTTACACCAGAAAATTAAACATAAGCACAGAAAATGCTTTTCTGCCCACTTGAGTTTGATGATTAAGCCAGCTGCACGGTCAGGACACCTTCCTTGGTTGCTCTGGAAGTTTGTTGCATTCACTTGCAAGGCTGAGAGAATAGTTGAATTCTGCTGTAGCAATAGCTGTAATAATATTATTCAGCCAAGGACTTCCATTTTCCCCTAACATTGTTCTTTTTAACCATTCTAAACCTAAATAAAAAGGCAAAAGGAAAGAGAAAAGAGCACACAGTAAAAGCCATTATGAAAGAATCATCTGAATGGATGTCTTTCAATTGATGTCAGCGGACTTCAGGTAAATAAACGGGAAATTACATTAACGTGCTCTTACTTTTCCCAATATACCAACAAAAAGTAGCTTTTGAAAGAGCTTACATAATGGGCCCACGTGGATTTCCTCCAGCAGCTCGGGCAAGGCAGCACTCTCCACCTCAAGCTGCTGTTGGTGAGCCATGAGCACACAGCTGGGCCATGGGAGCAAGGCTAGAACTTTTTACCCATGATGTAGCCCCATGATTCGGATGGGATCCGGGCATGGTTACACACCATAACCACATGGTTACCACCACCATAACATCTTCATCTGCTGACACCTTCCCTTCTCGTTCTGAGGCCCTCGGGTTCTCGGACCCTCTTCCCACAGCCTTGGTAGGTGCGCAGCTTTGTCCCCACGAGGTTTGGGGGAGGAATGAGCCCTTCCAGCTGCTCACCAGCGTGGTCTTCTAAGAAAGGAGTTGACTCCAGATCTCCCACCCCAAAACCTTTACAGCTTTTTTGTCCACACATGGACAAAACCTCACTGACCAGATGAAATGGTGTCAGAGTTTCCCTGTCAAGAGCCAGAGTACGGGGGGAGATTTTCCCGCATCAGAAACTTGTGGGTGAGAAGAACAACACAATGGAACAAAACGAAACCCAGCCCCTTGGTAGCCTCACTGTAAAAATGCAGGCTTGCACCCCTGAGGGGTGGGATGTTTTAAGCTCCTTTTTTTAAAGTTAGGGGCAGTTCCCACATTCCTTCAGCCCTAAGGGGAAGGCAGTGTGGGCTGTATCACAGCCCTGATGGTTCAGAGGGCAGGACGAGAAGGCCAACCTGAGAAAGGCTACATGGGTAGATGGGCAATGTGGCACTCACCCTTGAAGATCACAGCATTTCCCTTCAAACAGGCACAGTGCTCTCTGCAAGAGCTTTATTCAAGTCTTTAGGGGCTCTCTTCAGCCATCTCCAAGAAAAGCCCCATAGCCTCCAGCAGGTCATGCAGACTGCAACCTTTTTAAAGTATTTCTTCCATTAGGGGACCCCTGAGAACTGGTGTGTAGGGCAGACTCTGTAGAAGCTGTAAGCAAACACCAAAACCATCTACTGTTTTTTTTCGTACTAAGGTCTTGTTGGGGAATACAAAGAACTTATTGTTGGGGAGAGGAACAAAAGCAGGCGATGGATGGGTGGCAAGCTTCCCTCACCTCCTTTTCTCCATCTCAGGTATCTCACTCCCTTGTCAGGGTCAGCCGGGATAAGCAGGACGGTGGCTGTGGCCAGCATGGCTGGCATGACATATTCCAACAGCCAGCTTCCACTGTAATCCTGATTATTCTTTAGAGCTGAAATGGGGGAGGGGACAGAGGTGTATTTTACTGCTCTTTGTGCCTGTGTAGGGCTGTGTTTTCTCTCTTGTCTGCACAGGGGCAGGGTCACTGCTCCTGTGTGTGACCTGCAAGAAACCCAGCAAAAGGGAGGAGGAGGAGGCACTGCTGAAGCAAGCGAGCGAGAAAAGTGACTTGGTTGCTGCTGCTGCAGGAGTTGCTAAGAAGAGGCACAAAGCCGCCTGGACATTATCACTGGAAAGTCATTAGGAAGCTCATGGCCACATCCCCAGCACAGATTGCAAGTCCTCCTCTCCCAGGGTATACCCAAGGGCATGGGGGCTCAGGAAGGGGAGGGAGGGGGCCTCCAGGAAGGAAGGAGAGGGAGTAGTCCATTCCCCAAAAGGGTGGAAATTAACTGGGAAGGGGTGGGTGGAGCTCAGCATGGGCAAGCTGTGGATTTATTAGGGTGGGTTTCTTTCTGGTTATAAAGTTTGCCTCTTCCCTCAGGATATTCTCTTTTTTTTTTTTTTTAAGTTTTATTCATGAGTTGTTAACCATTTTGTTTAGCAAATCGGTTTATCCCAATGACCTCTCCCTGCTTTAAGTTTCGAGATGGCAGATGGCTCTAAAGAAATCCCCCTTAAAGGCAGACCCAGACCCAGGCTGTTTTCTCACACATTGGACCTGCATCAACATGCCAATCACAGCTCCAGAAAGCAGACAAAGTCCCAAGAAAGAAACGGGGAGGGAGAAAGAGGGGGGAGGGAAGAGAGAGAGACTAGACAGAGTCCAAGTTGACTATTTCTTGCATTGTTAATAGTCCTGGCTTTCTGTCCGGCACCGTTTGCCACCCCCTGCCACCTCTATCTGCACATAGGATTGGTATCCCCAGGTCTCTGTTGCAAGAGACAAACATACGAGGGAGGAGAAACAGCTGGGAATGAGGGACCTGTGCAGGAATGAAGGGCAGGAATGACATGCAGAAAGCAGAGGCAATGCTGAACCAAGCTGAGAAGCTGCACTGGTATGAAAATACAAAATGGGAACAGCAGGTTGGAAGGAAGTACGGAAAAAAGCAGTTTGAACTGCCCACCCAGCCTCATGGTGACTCCTCATATGGCATCCATGTAAAGGGCAAAGTGTCTTTTCAAAGGTGTCCTACCCCAACCTTTGTAAAAGACCTTAGTCCCACTTCCCTCACTCCCAAAACATTTCCAAGCTTTAGCCCATTCAGTTGTTATGGATGAATAAGTGAAGGATGTTCAAGAGCTATCAGTTATCTCAGCTGGCAAATTTGTGAGAAAAATCTATACAAATTGTGACATCTCCTGTCTTTCCAACTGGTAAGTAATAATACCCAGAGATGCCAAATTCCAAGAAGAGATTCTGTTCATTTTAGCCCACCATTACATGGCTCTGGTTGAAAATGTGGTGAGAACAGCAATAGTTTCAACCAAAAAAACTCCATACGGATGAAATGCATGCAGGTTCTGCACCACTGGATTCCTCTCGGACCACAGCTTATGCTTAAAATGAGAGATCCCAAGCAGGGCTTGCAAACAGCAATGTGAGCTTCTGACTCAATACAATTCTTTATAGTTTCCAGAGGGACTGTACAAACCCAGTTTGGCTAAGCATTTAATCCTGTGATTCATTTAAAGCACTTAAGTGAACTCTGTTCTGAACATCCTCCCCCCATTTTGAGGGAAAATATTGTGGAGAGGATGCAACCACATCATGTGACATGTCACAGCCCACCACACCAAGAAGAGACAAAGGAGAAGGCACAAACCCCCTATTTCTTCCCTCCCTTTCACTCAACCCTATGAAATTCCATGAGGTGAGCACACCTGAAGTGCTCCGCCGATTGAAGTCCAACCAACAATAGTTTTAGCCCATAGCCAAGATGATCATTGGACTACATCACGGGACACTTCTGGGAACAGTCTGAGTAAGATACCAAGAGCAGCAGTCACAAACCCTTTTTACCTCGAGAAAGGTGTATGTTATTCCTGGAAAGATGCAAGTTGCTAAGGTCTCGAGCTTCTTCATGGAGCCTCTTGATTTCTTTTCATTCTGCATGGTAGGTTTTTCACTTGGCTAAATCAAAGCTCTATCCTGAGACCAGAGAGACAGTGGACGAAGATAAAAGGTCTCCAGCTGCATCAAAGTCCAAAAGCAGCCCTAAGATAGTATCAGTGAATCTCACTGAGGAATCCCACAAGTGCCACTAGCACACAGCTCAGTCCTAACCCTCACACAACAAGGGAATTAATCCTGGTTTGGGGGACACACGGTGCTACGGCAGCATAACAGAGGCAGCTGCCCCCTGTGGCTTGCTGCAAGGTAGTGCCTAACAGAGGTAAATAAAGTGGCCACAGGAATGTCCCTCCAGCATTTTGTAGAAAATGAAGAAAAAAAAACAAGGATTCTAACACCATTGAAGTACAGAGCCAGGCTGTTGACCTCACTGTTTTGTCTCATGTCTACCTTCACATGAACTGTTTGCCCAGCTCAAAACACACTCCAGCACCAGCTACTATTAGAGACAAGTGACCAGTTGCCCTCAGATGACTTACCTGCAGGGCAGAGTCTTTTTTTTTTTTTTTTTAAATTTTGATTATTCCCCAAGTGGCTTGTGATTTCCTCAAATACTTTCACTCAAACCATTATTCCCCAGTGTTTGATTTCCGTGTAATGTCAGTCAGCTGAAATGGTCCATGATTATTTCTGTTCCCTGGTGCAGCTCAGATTGTGGAGGCCTATGAAACCACTGTGGCTTCCACTTGCTCAAGGAGAGGTAGCAGTAAAACAGCATTTGGAAATTTTATAAAATATTAAACCTCCTGCTTTCTAGCACAGTCCTTGCCTGAGGCAGCATTCATATAAAAAGTTAAGCTTTTACAAGATTTATTGCCTGGATGCAAAGGAGCACACAGAATTGAAGTCTGTGTCTCAGCCAGCTGGAACACAGATATTCCTCCTAAGGTGTCCTGAACTGTGCAGGAGACAGGCAACAAGACAAGTGCACCAGGTCCAGTGCAGACCAGCCTGTGCTAAAGTAAAAGCACCAGCCTGCAAGCACTCGTGCTGTGTAAAATAATCAGATTAAAGAGTGCACAGCCAGCCACATTCCACATACACTGTGCAGCTTCCTCAGTGCAACAGTTTGTCATTGCCAGCATGACATCAATCGCTAGAGTGAAGGATTCTGACAGTGGGAGGCAAATAGCTGTCTAAGGAGGAACCTTAAGCACATGTACTTAGAATCATTCACGGGTCCTTCAGTTGCCATAAGTTTAACCATGCTGTGCTCCAGATGGGCAAAAGATGTCTGGTGTTTGGGATGGTGAACTGTCACCGGTGTGGCTTCATATGCCAGCTGTACTCAGCGTTGATACACAGACCAAGCTTCCCAGGGGCTCCTCAAAAAGATGTGCATTTCTAAGACCTAATGCTTCACTTCTTCTCTGTGCTACTCACTGTCTGCAGACTGACAGATTATTTTTTTTTTTCATTACGTTCATGTGAGGAATTTGGTTTTATGGGATCTGGGAATTGAGAGGACAATTTTCAAGTGGCTTTATGAAGACATATGGAAGCCAGGTTCCTCTATAGCCCTAGTGAGACTTCTTCTATCATAACTATTGCACATTAGCTTTCCTCCTCCAAAGTGGTAATTCTCCAGCGCTTGACAAAACTTTCAGCTCAACACTGCAGTGAGACAGTAGTGTTGTGAATCTCTTATGCCACCTGCTTCAGAATTAATATTGTAAGATGATCTGTGTGTTCTGAAGAACAGAAGTAGTCTTCATTGGTCATACCATACCCTCCTCACTGGAAAGCCTTTGCATCCAGCAAAGATTTAGCCTATATCCTGGAGCAGTTTTATCCATCACAACTGCCATGGTGCCTCATGTGCACAGAGCCAAAACGTTCACTAGTTGCAGTAGGAAGAGCATTTCCATTTTCACCCATGCACACACACATGCACATACAACAGTGGCAATATTTTTTTTTAAACCAAATAAACATTTAATGTCATTTCCAACCTTGATTTAGCAATAAAACCCCATAGAATCATAGGCTTAGGCTGGAAGGACCTCTGTGGTCACCTCATGCAACCAACAGCTCAGAGCTTAACAATCACCAGCTTTAACCTTCACTGCAACAAGCCTGTTTCACCTGAAATTGAGACAAAGAGCCACTACCTCCATTTCAGCTGAGGGGATATGTTCTGTCTCCACCACCTCCAGATGTCTACAGCTATGGTGTCTGAAGATAAAAAATAAGCTTTTATTTCTTATTTTCTTACTCTATTTGTAGAACATACATTTTCTCTCTTTGCACTGTCAGCCAAATAATTGGGAACCTTGACCTCAGAAATACTATGTTATACAGTAATGCCCCAAAATTCGACAGCATCACGTAAGGCTGACATCTGTGTTGGACCATCACTGACCATGACACTGTATCTTTTGAGGCTACAGAAGGGACTTATTGCAAAAACATAAAATAAAGTAGAGATGAAAGTTTAGAACATTCAGTTCCTCGAACACCAAAAGTAAGGTGTTCCTTACTTATTTTAGAGTATTTTTAAAGGAGTGTGCATAGTGCATAATATAGATGTGTAGTTCATTATAATGAATTAAAAATAGGGAAAAACAAAAATTGAGATGAATAACAAAACTTGTATGTACCAAGGAAAATTTTTACATGTAAAATTATGACTGCTGCCTTGGCACTGCAAATTTAAATTCACTCCTGCAGTCCTCTGTGTCATGTTAGTTATTTGACTACCTTCTTGGGAAATATTTATATGGCTAACAGTTTGTAGGATCAGGCCCAATATAAATAATAATAGGATCACTTAGGCAGAGCTTTACATCTGTACAAACACTGTCTAATGAATTCCTGATGGAGTTCTGCTGTTGACTAAGGAAATCATGTGAGAAACTCCACAATAAATGAAGCAGCAACACATTTTGGATCAAAGGAAATCACACAGAAAAGCAAACTAATATACAAAGGGCTGCAGTCGTTCTTGGCATATTTCCTCCTGAGTTATCTAGACCCTCTTTAGGCACTGGCACTATTTACTTTATAGCAAAACCTCCTGGCCTTTGAATTGAAAGACCTTCAGTCTTTGATATCAGACCAAGAGGACAGTCTTCAGGGGGAAGAGAGTGATATATGCAAACTTCGGCTCCATGTAGTGTGAACTCTTTAATGCAGAGGTGACCTCTTCTTTCTGCAATTGCGCAGTGTGAGCACAGTGAGGTCCAGATCCACTCCAAAGACTCCTGGGCACTCAGAAACACAAACAAATAGCAACAGTCCAAATGCAACCGGGTATCGCCATACTGAAACTAACATCAAATGCTGTAGCTGGGCACTGTTCTTGAAGTGAATCCCTTTGGAAAGTAACCTCTTTTCTACGTGGTTTTATGAACTACACCGTCCCCTGCAGCTGCAGAAGCTGTACTCATTGATGAACTCCACCAGGTCCTATTCTGGCTGTCTTTTTCCTCAAGCCACATGCACAAGGCCAA
Organism: Pterocles gutturalis; assembly: GCF_000699245.1. NCBI lineage: Eukaryota > Metazoa > Chordata > Aves > Pterocliformes > Pteroclidae > Pterocles > Pterocles gutturalis. Next base: position 20,863 of record NW_010102980.1, on the reverse strand, counting down.
AGCCACATATAGTATTTTCAGACTCAGACCATAAGGGAGAAGTGTCCTAGCCCCATTCAATTTACTTGCCAAATGCCACCAGAGATTTCCCCTGCTTTTTACACTCTCCCATTTCCTCTAACTCAGGTTCAAGGAGCAACCTGTCATACTCTAAAAACCCCACGGAAGGACAGTTTACTAAAATGACCCATACTAGTCCCTTTTTGAATCCAGAAGATGTATCACTCATCCCTGCTCTGCATGCATATAGTGTGTGTAATTCCAGTGTCAGGGACCGGTGCTAAAGAGCTTCCTAACTACTTTGCTTTCCAGGACTTTTTCTGTATTTAAGAGATGGCTGTTGAAGGTAAAACCCTTTTAGCAGTAAGTCTGTAGCCAGCTCTCCCTGCTCCCCAGTCCACATCTCTTAAGTCATGCCTTATCCTCCTTCTTCCTCCAGGAACTACATGCTCTTTCCTGCCCACCTGAGCAGGGTGCTCAGAGGCTCGCTGTGCTCTCCACACCTATCCTACAGCTTGACAGAGCACTGCTCCAGGGTGGCCTTGAGACAAAAGAGACATCAGGGCTCATTCAGTTTCCCACAAACAGGCATCCAGCTCCCGTGGAGATGCCGTCACTATCCACATGTGGATGCTCGGTATGACACAGGCAGGACTGGAAACCTGTACCCTCTGAGACCAGCTGGATGGGATGCCCTAGGGCAGCACAATAAGGGTGGACATGGGCACGCCACCAGCTGAAATAAGTCCATAGGGCAAGATTCATGTTCCCTTGACTGTGCTGACCAACTCTCTTTGAATATAATGGGACATTTGGACCCACAACTGGTGTTTAGACACACAAATATAGGGCCATATAAACTGGAGTTCAATCTACCTTAGTTCCCAGAGATTGGATTTCTACCCAATGTGCAGTGCTGTTCTGTCCAAGACTCTGGCCTGCAGAAGGAGTCTGTCTGGTTATCATGGGGACTTGGCTGTGCTGTTGGGAGCCAAACAGCAAAGATGTGCCTCCTGACATGTAAAAACGCAGATCCTTCACTGCTAGATCCTTGTCCGGGATGAACCCTGGAAATGACAAAATGTGAATAAGAAGAATCCAAAAGCAAAAAACAGGCAAGAAGTTTTGTCTTGGAAGGTCAAGAAGGAAGAGGAGAGATCCATGATGCTGAGTCAGCATGCGGCAGAAAGGCAGGTGAGGCTAAAGACACGGATAAGCAGCGCTGTAATGAAAGGAATGCTGCACCCCCAGTGATGCAAAAATGTTCAATGGTGAGATCCAAACAGCAGAGACCATCTGATACAGGTCCCAGCCCGTAAGGATATAAATATATGGATGAACTGTCAGCCTTGGATCAAAAAGAAGGGAAGCAGATGATGCAGTTACAGATCAAAGTAGCAGCAAACTCCAAACAATTTAATATTTTTTTTTTAACAGAAAACCTCATCTACTGTCCATTAAATGAATCAAACTCCCTGCAGGGAGAAAATTCAGATAAATCATTTCTCACCACTCTAATACTCTAAAATTAGCATTTCCAGGAAGTAAACATAAAGAGGAGAGACTATTCTTGGCATAGAGTTAAAAACCAGTAGATAATGTTACCTGAATCACTTCTACTGACTGCAGAATAACTAAAATATGTCCAAGAGGTTAACTGGGTACCAAAAAGGGACCTGCTAACACCACGTTTGAAAAACAAAGGACATGTCAGCAAATGAAAAGGAAAATATCCTGAAGGTGTAAAGGAAGGAAATGAAATCCTGAGAGGTAGCAAGAATACATCTATTCATAGAATTGATAAGCAAATCTCCAAGGCATGTATACTGCTGAACATAAAAATAAAATTATAAAAAAAAAAAGGATGAAACACAAAAGCAGGAAACTAATGAACACAGCTGCCTGGCTTGGCTCAAGGGCCTCTTTGAACCCGTTAGAAACCCTTCAGCATGTGGAAATCTGACCAAACTGAAGCAAATAGCAAGAAGCATAAAGTACAGCAAGCAAAAGGTAAGGAGTGAATGAGAAGTGGCTGAAAGTCATAGAAGTTGCTTATAAACAAGAAGATGGTTTGGGAAAGTGCAATGTCCATTGGATTGTCAGGAATTAAAATAAGTGGTTGTTAGGCAGAGCTAGAAAGAGCAGGAGCCATACAGGGGATCTCTAAGTTATCACATGCGGATTTCCTTCACAGGTGGATAATCAGAACATTTCAAGGAACAGTCTTTCATTGGCCTTTTTCCAGCATGTTTTAAATGGCTTTACGGATTACAAACCGAACTCCAAATGCTTGGGCAAAGTTTACAGAAACCAGTTATTAGTTATTATTATTGTTACATGCACAGATTTCCAAGCCATTAAATAATTACCATCATGTTTCAATGCAGAATATTTCTTTACAATCTGAGAACATAATGGCACCAGACACGCTGAATAGAGAAATGTATTTTTTATTATGTCACAGCAATAATTGCCTTCACTGCTTTATATGAATTGAATGTTTAAAATATCATCATAAAAATAGCAATCCTTTAATAGGTATTATCCTCTCCCATATTGGAAGCACAGGTCACAGAACACCTTCCTTTCCCCGTTATTGACGCTGCTAGAAACCAGGCTAATAACTTCACTGTCACTGCAACATTTCTGCAAGGTTTTGCGTGTGTCTAAAATGCAGATATTAACCCCTGCTTTAAACATTCATTCACCAGCATACAACTGTGAAACCTCTCTCTAAGAACTCCAGAGAAGGTGTCTGGCCTGAAATAAAAGAGCTTTTCCAGTTTCTTGGTAAGAGAGAAAAAGGCAATTCTTTATTGAAAGTGTATTAGCATATTTTGCCTCATTAATAACTTCACTGCAGCATTAATTTGCTTAATTATTGCACTTAGAATTCAACATGGTAGCTAATTAATTCAAAGGCTGGGGAAAAAAAGAAAGCCAAAACAAATTTTGAATCATAACGCATACACACATAGCCCTCCTTTGTGAGCAAACTTTTTTGGAAAAATCATGCTTTTTTGTTCTATTCCATGAAGCACTAAGCCTGTGGACACAGTAAGTCAAAAGTTATCTTTTAAATTATTTGTTTTAATACATTTTCCCAGGTTTGTCCATTTAGGCTTCTCTCCTGATGACTCTCCCTATAATAAATGGGGTTAATGCATCTCATCCACCTGCTATCAGGACTTCCAGCTCCATTACCCACTATTAAGAGCTTGTTCTCTTCCTCTGCAAATCTTTCTTTCTATTTTACTGGCAATGGGCAACAGGCACACTAAATCCTTAGCAGCTCATTTGAAAACAGGATTTCGCTTCTCTCCAGACAGCCCCAAAATTACCTTCTCATAGCCAAAAAAAAAAAAAAAAAAAAAAGGACCAAAAAAACCCCCCAACTCATTTTAACTGGGAAAGAAAATCTTGAGGTATTTCAGTCACCTGTAAAATTCTTATGATCAGAATTGGGAATGATATTCCAACATAGTATCGTCTTAACTGCTTGCTTACCAGTCGCATCTTGGCAAGACAAAACCACCACAAACCAACTAATCCTCTGGGGCTACTCTGAGCCAACTGTCTCTCAAGTGGTGCTACAAAGACTGACCAATAATGCAGGGGATGCTCACAGTGATGTTCCAGTGATGTCCACAGATGCATATGGTCTATAGCTGTTTTAACAGAAAACCTGAAAATACAGCCACAACACAAAGCAAATATTTCCAGCCCTGCTACACCAGCTGGAAAAAAAAAAAAAAAAAAAAAAAGTTCCATATTGGTAAGAAGCTGGTGTAGCCGGAATGGTCACCACACTGCTGTTTGATTGCTGGGGCAGCTCATTTCCCACGAAAAGTGCTTTCCTGGTTTAGTCTCTTCATATCCTCATCCATTTGTACTTTGGCATGTACCAGCTTGGTGAGAAAACAAACAACAGAAGATTTCAAGGTGCTGGCCTCAACTGTCCACAATTTTATTCTCTTGTGTTCTTTCTATTTATACAGCAAGTTTGCTTACCCTCAGCTGCATTTTTTAAAGAGAGATACCAGGAATGGGGATTGACAGAATCTGCTGTAGATAGCTTAAACCTTTTGAAGTCTAGTGTTTTGGCTCACGGTACATTGCAAGAGAAGTCCATCAATGCAGTGGTAATTTTCCTGGTGTTTTTCATATCTAGAATGGGACTTCAGTGAAACTGAAGGCCCCTGTCCCCAATTCAAAATCTGTTTAGCCCAGGAAATACAGTAGGCATTCTTTTCCCAGTTGAAAACATTAAAAAACAGTCTGAAAATTAGAGTTTGGATCCTGGCATGCCTAGATCTGCTCCAGGTAGGGAGCTCAGCTTTATAGACTGTCAGGATGCAGACAAAAACAAACAAACAAAAAAAAAAACCAAAAAAACCACACAAAAAAACTAGGTTGCCTGCCTGTCTCCAAGACATATTCTCAGAGCACACCTAACACTGATGCAGTTCAAGTTCTCACAAAATGCACCCTGAGGCCTCTTACTTTTAAAAAGGATCTGGAAAACAAGATGCTGAGGATACCCTTCTTCTGTATAACAGATTGAAGAGGCTTTTATAGAGGTTCACACAATTATCTTGCCTCTTACATGCCTGTTCCCTCCTCCGTCTCTTCTCTGGAGTCATGTATAAGGCACCTTTTTCCTGTAGTGTCCCTCCTGACCTCCTAAGCCCGTAACCTGGTAGCTGTGTCTTTTGGGTATTCAAACCCTCTCCGGCAGAGCAGAGAACAAACCTGAGTCTTTATCTGCTTGGATAACTGCCCTAACCAGGAGGCCACCATGCAAGAGACAGACTCTTCATCATGTTCCAGATGTCTCTTGCAGCAAAAGAATGAGTGTTGTTCCATCCTTCAAAAAAATTTTAAATTAATGTTTGGAAAAGCCCTACTGTGAGATGAGAGATGCTCCTCACTACAGCCAGAAGGTGGGCACCTCAGGGTTGCAGATTGGGAGGATTTTGAAGAATGTGCAGTCCTCCACCACCTGTTCCTGTCTCACAGGTCTGCTCAGCCCTCCTTGCCACGGCCATCCTTCTGAGAAGCCAAGCCCATAGCCATGTTTGAGAGCTGTGGCCAGGCAAGTGAAAGATGGGCAGCAAAGCATGTGGATTTGAGAATTTCTTGCAAATCTTGCCTCTGGTTTTGGTGCACTGCAGTGCCCCAGGCTGGAAACTGTGGCAGCATCACATTCATTACAGAAATGAAGGATGCTGTTAAATTAAACATGAGGATGAATAAGGAGAGCACACACTCTGTTATTTATCTGACTTTTTAAATCATTTTACATATTTTATATATCAGACCACTTCCAGAACAGAATGAGCCATAAATTTTTGTGCAGCTAACTCAGTGTCTGCATCACCAGAAGAATTGCCAATACACATTCCTGTGGGATAACCTGGTTTCCAGCAAAGAATGGAGTAAATTTGGTAGTAACTGCATGTCTCTGCTGAGAGGTAAGCATCAAAAATAGACAGTTTTGCCATGTGATATGTTAACTTTCAGTTGCTGCATTGATCCAGTGTGTGAATAAAGCTGTTCAAATCCCTTTAAATGAGTACTGTGGCTTGAGGTTATCTGCAGTCACTTAGAGATAGTGCACTTTTTGGGGTCCTTCCTTTTTGGCTGTTTGTGAGGGAAACTAAAGCTCCTGGTCCCAGCTCTGGGCCAAGTTGTAGCATCCCCAGAAGGTTCTTTAGCAGGGAAATTACAGACCGCACACCCAGAGCAAGCAGACAGCCAATGCTGAGCTAAATTAGCAAAAGATCTAGTTAAGGAAACATGTCTAGCATCGGTTTTATTGAGCATATGTACTTTGCTCATTGCTGTGCACCATTAACACTTTTAATGCAGAGATGAGCATTGCAGAAGCTAGGAGACTGCTACTTTTTTTTCCTTCTTTAGTTTGCCTCATCAAGACTTCATTCAGGACCATTCTAAAACCACCCCAGCAGTAAAAAATAAAATCCTCCTGCCAAGGATCTGAAGGGCAAGGGGGCATCAAATACAGAGGGAATTTTCAGAGTCATTAATAGAAATCAGGGGCATGACCTTAGTACAGCTACAAGAGTTTGGATAACTGAGGACAGACATACTATGTTATACATGAAAACACATGTTTAACCACTGTTAGTACTGATGGGGTCTAACAAGACAGCATGCTCTGTCCTCTGTCTGTGTTAATGCCGGCAGGCGAATGCCCTGAGCCAGGTCACTCTCCCACGATCCAAGGGAGGACGCCCGGTAGCAGGGCAGTCACCATCCCACATCCCCTGGACAGTTGTACTCAGGAGCACCTTCACCAAACACAGATCCTCCTCCCCGTACTTCTAGCCATGATGGATGGGACAGAGGAAACCCTGTGGAACAGCCTTCTGCCCCACACTCCTGGTGCCCAGCTCCGCAAGCTGGAAGGACCTGGCAAGGAGCCCTTCTCCAGGCTTTCTCCTAGACTAAAGCATCCCAGCTAGAGCATGGGGAGTCTGAAACAGCTGAAGGGAAGAAAAGAACCCTGCTCAAGCATTGCACAGTCTAGCTGCCTCACTTCTGGTCTAGAGACCCCAAAAGCCACATGGACCAGGAGGTTAATCTAAAATAACTACAATATTCAGAAGCCAGCGGCTGGATCTCCTCAGGGTTCACAAGGGGCAGATCAGGCACTCATTGCTTTCATTATCTGGATTACAATGAAAAGAGAGAAAAGAGGGTAGAGACAGACACTTCCCTACAGACTCCCTACAGATGTTAAACCAGCTGGCTATGAACCCCACACAGAGGCTTTGCTGACAAAGCCGGGACTGATGACAGGCGATGGAGACATGGCCTCTACCTTTCCCACTCCTGCAAAAACAGATTGAATGATCTGTAGCGCAGACCAAATTCACAACAGCAGACCTGGGATACCGCTCTGCACAGTCCCACATCCTGTTGCTACTGTGTCCCTCAGGGTTTGGAGAAGACCTTCACCACCTGCACCAGCTCTTGCCAGTGGACCTGAAGGGGCAGTCCCATGAGGACCACAAGCTGTGGGGCTGTGGGGCCCATACCTTGCATTGCTTTTGCCCTGAACCACTGCAGTGTCTTGCCCAGTCCCCTCCCCATATGCATCTCACAACTTCTTGCTCCCCACGCTGCTGCTTCGAGGTGTCACAGTGACCCTCCACCAAAGATTTTTCATCCTCCTTCTGTTAAACCTTCTCCTTCCCTCTTGCCCAGCACACATTTGTATTTAAAGTATGCTTCTCATGAAAAATGCACTTAGTCCGTAAAGCAGGGAAGGAGAGGTAGCTCAGACACCTGCACTGGAAAGAGCATAGCTTTGTCTCCTGGTAATCCATCATGTTCTGGGCCACATGCAGGGAATTCAGCAAATCCTCCTTAGGAGAAGTCCCTTGTGTCTCCGAACTGAACGGCTGGCAGACCGTAACCTGTTCATCCACAATATGTAAGCATTCATAACAGGTAAATAAAAACATTATTGCCAAGTGCTTCTCCCTTCTCATTTCCCAAAAAAAACAGTCGTCTGTTGACAGAAAATTTTGATTTACATAACCAGCAACTGTCAAACTGATAATATGGAGCCGTCGACACCGATAAGCAGAAATTAGGACATTTACCAGCTTCAACATGCTTGAAATCCTTTGTTGTCTCTTTAAAAACAATGAAAAACCATTCTGGATAAAATCTTTCAGAATGTTTTATTTCCTCAAGAGAACAGATCTCTTAAAAAAAAAAAAGCCTCGCTAATATTAAAATATACTGAACCTGATAGAACAGAACGTCTCCTTTGAAGTTGTTTCAATCTTTTTAAATATCTAAAGGACCTAACCCACACAGGGCTTGCACGTTTTCAGCTTGAAAAAAAAAAAAATCAAAGCTTTCTCCCCTTTTTTCCCCCGTGTACACCCGCTTGCCAATTATGGGAATTAGGAAAAAAAAAGTGTCTGAAAGAGGTAGAGTTTTTTACACTTCTGTAATTATGCACAGGATTTAATCATTTAGGGAAAGGGAACTGCTTGGGGGGAGAGAAGAATTTTATTCCAACAGTTATACACACACTTTCATCCTGGATCAAGTGTCAACCACCAGGTGATATTTCATAGGGATCGCCACGCTCCTCTGCTTAACAGCTCATCTCCGATTTGCTCAAATGATCAACAGCTCCTCATCTTCTTTATTAGTCTCTGTGTTTATCTGCCCAGCAATGAGCTCCAGCTCCCACAGCCAGAGAACAAGCCAAGAATAGCCAGATCCAGAGCTGTGAAAGATATTCTTCCAGCATCATCTGGCTCCTTGGCAGAGTCTGTGGGCAGCTGTACTCACAGCCCCGTGCCTGCCGCTGGGTATGTCATGTGGCCACGCCGTAGTGGCACTGGCTGAGCATCTCTCTCCTCCTGGACATAATTTTCCTTTGATTCACCTTGAATCCGAGAAACCCATTATATGACCGTTGTCTCAGATTTGATAAATAAGGGCTTTTTTAAATGTCTGCCCGTAAAAGATAGTCGATGCGTCTTATTTCTGCTGTCATGCTTTATAAATCTACGTACTGCCTTTAAGGACCATTCCCTTTGCCGTACAGGGCATACTTCGGCAGCACTTTTTCACAGCACACGAGTAGGATCTTTTCCAGCTGATTTGTAGCACAAGGGCTAGACTTCTTTGCTGATGGATAAACAAAAAGCCTCCAAAAAAAGGCACGAGCAGAGGACAGGAAGACTGCCTCAGGACTGCTCTAGACATTAAAGCTACATTAGTCAGTCTGTAATTTCCAAAATACATTTACTTATTTTTTTCAGGAAAAACACACCAAATAAAATAAAGTGATCAAAATGTTATCCCCGATATAAAGGATGCAATCCTACGTGGTTATTGCGTTGTACTTTTCTCTTCCTTCGTTCTTCCTCCATTTCTTCCTTTCACAAGAGAGACCAGTAAATGTTCTGTGTATATTAGCTACAAGCTTCATCTATAAAAATCCTGCCTTAAAATATTACTCACATCACACTGTTGCACAGTCAAATTTCATAGGAAACAAAGCACTAAATGCAACATAAATTACATCAGCATTACAACTTGGGCATAAATTATCTGAACTAAACAAAATCTGACCTTACTTCTATTAGTTTGGTCAGTGTCTCTATTTTAGATGCTGCAGGTCATCCTTAAACACAAGTTTGTCCTTTCAGTTAATTTTTACATTTAAATTGGTTTAATGATTCATGACATGACAAACATTAAAATATAACCATTTTCTACCTCAGGAACTACCAGTCTGTCAGCTTCAGCAGTAAGTGTGACACAGCTGAACACTTGAATCAAAAAAAAAAAAAAAGATAATATTTCCATGTACTGTGACTGATGTAATTGCATACAGGCATTTATTTGTCTGCTCAAAGTTTCAACCCTGATAGTTTTTTCTTTCTTATTGTATTTGTCTAAATCCAATTGTAAGTTCTTCAGGGCAGCAATCTGTCTCCTCATATGTTCGTGAAGCACCATGTACACCTATGGCACTCTGTAATAAGTAATTTCCTATCTGCTTATGATTAAAGAGGGATTTCAGGTGAAATATTGTAAATTGAAATGGACAGGCTAGGAGGACAGCTTACATTACCAGCATCATTAGGTCAGACATTGTGCTTCAACACAGGATGGCTGCCAACATGCTATGCACAGTTTGAGCTTGCCTATGTGCAGCTCTAAATGCTTTTGAGAGCCATCCTACAACCATTCCCCACGTCCTGACACCATGCCCCTGAACAACACATTGTGCAGAGTAAGAGAGCTCTCCATTAAATGCTTTATACCGCAGTACACATTTGTTTGTAAGGGTGTCTATTGCTTTTTCCAGGGTTAGTCTCTGAGAGCAAGCTAGACAGACCATGGAACAAATGGAAAGACAGGAGTGCACTGTATTGCAGGTGAAAAGAAAGTGGGATAAGCCACAGAAGGGGGAGCAGAGAGAGAAAGTGAGAATTTGTTATATTAATAGGATCGCCCAGTGACTCGCTCAAGGCATGGACACATCCAGACGGGTCTGTTTCCCGCTAATGGTAATTGATTTGTGCAGGTGATATAGCAAACATGAGAGTCCAGCTGCATGATGCATGCATGGATGAAGCTCCCAGCATGCTTAGGATTTCCATATTTCTGACAGCAAAAAGGCCTGTGATAACTTTCTGGGAGCGGTCCCCAGTTCATGACCTGGCCTGCACCCTAGGACACTACGATGCCTATTGGTGGCCATCCTAAAATCCCTCCTTTTCCAGAAACTCAGCCCTACACATTCCTTTGCTGTCCCCTAACAGCAAAGCCCCTTCCCCTCAGCCCTTCCCACTCCTGATCCCTCAGCTTCCCACAGAGTGCTCATACCCAATCTCCACTGCCCCAGACCTCTTAAACCATCTCAGAGCTGAAATTCCCCAGCTACTCCCAGACCACAGCTCCCAGCCTCCCCCACTCCAGTCACTAGAACCAAAGCCTCTGGGACCCCAGAATTCCAACCATTCCTCCCCCATTGTCTTCCCCCCAAGCCCTCCTCAAACCCCCCTAACACTCCCCAACCCTGCACCCCACACCTTCCATCTCACAACCCCCCTTCCTCCCTCTAGGGTCTACACGCATTTCCCCCTGGTTCTTTCCCTTTCAAATCCTTCTACCAACTCCCTTCACCACCCAGTCCCCCCACCTTGTCCCCCTCTCCCATGTTTGCTCGCTCATTCCAAGTTTTCCCACACCACCATCTCCCCAGTATGTTTTCCCTATACCTCCATCCCTGCCACTCTCATATCTGTCATGTTGCTGACAGCCCTTACATCCCATGGGGACAGAGCTTCAGCTTCACCCACAGGTTGAAGCCCTACAGGACCCTTTCCTTACCCACATCCTCTCCAAAAGAGTAGTGTTCTAGATGAAATTCCCATCAATAGTGACTTTGTTAAGACTTTAGGTATCTGGAAAGGTTTTAGAAAAATAAAACCAGTAGCTTTGATTTTTTTTCACTGCAGCATTCCTAACGGACCTAACCAGAGACTGCCCTCTGTGGAATACTATTTCAACTGTAAGACAAGGAACTGTCTCGCCCAAGAACACACAGAGGCCATGGCATGGCAGTATAACCTAGGTCTTCAAACTCACAAGGCACACCTTAAACAGACTGTACCTGAGAATCACTTCTGTCTGCCCAAAATGAGTTGTCACAGCCTCAAGGCTCACCCAGGCCTTCAACCTTTGACCACCTTAGAAGCCCATTTTCCTCCTCAAAAAGCTGCTGTCCCTCTATAATGCTATTTTTTCTCAAACATCACGTTCCTGAGGCAGCAAAATGAGGGAGCCTCATGCAGCGGTTCCTTCCTCACCAAGGGAAGAGTGGAGAAGGTATACGGCTGCAGGGAAACGGAAGCTGAGAAGGTCACTGCGTATCTGGAGGACAGTGAACAAAGAAGTCACCACCTGGGCAGCCAAAGTTTGTTGCTTAATGAGCAATCACTGATCTAAACACTCATCATGCCACAGGCAACATGCATGATTACAGGGCATACAGGACCGGGTTTTCCCTCCACAGACCTATTTTCAATGGCTGTGACACTCAAGGGAATTGCACTGGAAGTACATTAGTAAGACTGCAAAGTCAGGCACTTAAACTAGGAAATATGGGGCCTAAGGTGGTCCTTGCAGTCCCAGTCATGCTGAGATACAATCCTTATTTGCACAGTAAAGTGCTATTCCTCCACCAGCCTTCTGCCCTCCTCCATAGACCCGAGAGCCCTCAGTCCCTTCAGTGTTCTGTGTCCTGGCTTCATGCTGCAGTTTCCTCACACCACTCAAGTCGTGCTAGGGATGGAAGCAATAATTTCCTCATAGACTTTTATTTGGCCTTCCCCAGTCTTAAATTAGAGTGATTCACAGATGCTAATTATCTTATTTCCATAATGAACCCATGGAAGGAGGGTGTATCATTAAGTCTGCATTACAGCTGGTGAGCTGAGACACAAAGTGATGCAGGTTAGCAGATTAGCATCCACTGATTTTGCACAGCTAAGCTAAAACACTTAAGGCCTGATTTCCCCTCACTCTGGAGGGCCTGGCATTGCAAACTCCATGATGCTCTATGCATATCTCCCTAAATATTAAGGTACGGACACCAGAAAAACCTAACATCACCACCAGCTCTCTGGCAGTCATTCCCCAGAGTTGCAAGCCTTAGGTCCATCGCACAGACCATGCTTCATTTGAGGAAGCGCAGAGCCAAGGCCAGAGTTGGGCTATCATGGCCAACCTTTCTTGAAATCAAGAGGGTAAGAGATGTTTTGCTATTGGGTTTTGACAGCTGTTTCCTGAGAGCAGAGGGGTAGTTGGCTCTGTCTCACAAATACCTGGAATAGCAATCCAAGTTTGTGGCAGACCAGGAAAAAAGGTGCTATGACTGACACAGACTTCTGACTTTTCTCTCCCCAAACCTTCATCCCTGCTTCATTCAAACCCAGCAGTTTCCTTCTCCATGGACTTGAGACCACAGAGAGAGATGCAGACTGCTTTCAGGCCTCATCTGCCCAGCCTGTACCTAAAACAAAAGCCAGTCCCAGCTAAGCAATGTGCGCTTGGAGCCCAGAAGGCCAACTGTATCCTGGGCTGCATCAAAAGAAGCCTGACCAGCAGGTCAAGGGAGGTGATTCTGCCCCTCTGCTCTGTTCTCGTGAGACCCCACCTGGAGTACTGCGTTCAGCTCTGGAGTCCTCAGCATAGGAAAGACATGGACCTGCAGAAGTGAGTCCAGAGGAGGGCCACAAAGATGATCAGAGGGCTGGAGCACCTCTCCTATGAGGACAGGCTGAGAGTTGGGGTTGTTCAGCCTGGAGAAAAGAAGGCTCTGGGGAGACCTTAGAGCAGCCTTCCAGTACCTAAAGGGGGTCTACAGGAGAGATGGGGAGGCACTCCTTATCAGGGAGCATAGTGATACAATGAGGGGTAATGGTTTTAAGCTGAAAATTTAGATTTAGATTAGATATTAGGAAGAACTTTTTGCTGTGAGGGTGGTGAGGCACTGGCACAAGTTGCCCAGGGAAGCTGTGGATGCCCCATCCCTGGAGGTGTTCACGGCCAGGCTGGATGAGGCTTTGAGCAAGCTGGTCTAGTGGAGGGTGTCCCTGCCCATGGCAGGGGGGTTGGAACTCGATGATCTTTAAGGTCACTTCGAACCCAAACCATTCTATGATTCTATGATTCTAAAGTCACTGTACTCACTGCAGGTAGAACCAGGGCAGGGAGGTTTACTTGCTTAATCTCTACTCAATGCCTGCAAGCTGCAGTGTTTCAAATGTAAAGCCCAGTTTGATTGAATGCTCATAAAAATGGCACAAATCACTTGCCTGCTTTAGGAGGGCATCTTCTTGCAAAATTTCAAGTCCTCAAATGAAGCCATGAAAACTCCATGGTTTAAAAAAAAATAAAAACAACAAAACAAAAAACAAAACAAAAAAAAAAAACCCAGCAAACAAACCAGAAAAGAAAAGGAAGAGAGCCTGGATATTTATCCCACAGGCAAACCAACCATAAAAAAGCCTAAGATAAATTTGTCCTAACCTCCTTTCTGGAGATAGCTGAACTGCTTCAGCTGAAACTTTCTTTTAGAAAGAACCAACAGCCTGAAGCAGACACCCAGCATGGAAAATTTCAGCTTAAACAGTTAATACTTGATGAAGAATAAGTTCCTGGAGACAGTCTTCTATACAATGTAAGTATTGTTATTACGGGACTCCCTACAGGACACAGAGAGCCCCGAGTGCCTTTCCCCAGCACACACACTACCTCTGCCCCTGCTCCCCTTGCCCAGCTCTCTGCTCCCCCTTCCCAGTCCAGCTTTGCCAAGACCAGACCTACATAGCCACCCATACAAGCCAGCCCCACACTGATTTCTCACCCTGGCTGGTTTCTCCAGGGTAACATAACACAGCAAACCCAATACTGGGGAGTCACTAATCCAGCACCTTCAATCCAAGCTGCAGCTCTCCTATACATACTTGCAGTGCCTTTTATTTTGTACTTTTTACTGTCCTCATCTCCTGTGGGTCTGCCACATGTTTTTTAACTGGTTAATGACTTTATCACTGAGCTGAGCACACAGTCTCGTCATTAGCAAGAATCCCGTGTTTGTGTTGTTTATGTATCTTGGAAAGCTGCATTTGGATACAGTATATCTTCCTCTTTGCAATGCCAGGAGTGTCTTGCAGAAGTCTCCCTTACTCTTTTGATGGACTGTAGACAGCTTGCTCATTAGTCTAGCATCTAATTGCTTATCAGTCACACTCTCGAGCCTCTCATTACTTCTCTTACACAGCTACAGTAATTAGATTTCGCATTTCTTTAGACTCTCATGGCATTGTTTTAGCCTACTGAGGAGGCACTCATATATAATACACATATATTATAAATTATCTCCTATAATTATCATATTCATTATAATATATAACACATACATATATGTACATAAAGCTGTTGAGGCAAACTCAAACCTCTCGAGTTCTAAGTGTTCAGGATGCTCCAGGAGCATCTCCAAATGCTTGTTTGTCAGTTTTAACTTCTGCGAGGCTTCACCCATCTGTAACCCTTTGCTTACGAACTGTGCCTGACTGCATCGTTTTCTACCTCTCACCCACCACCACACACCTCTCCCTCAAAACAAAGATTTCAGATCTGCTCACTGCAGAGATGCAAATTCTTTTAGGCAGAAACATTAATTGTATGTTTAGTACAGCAGCAAACAGAAATGTCGCTTGAGCCTTCAGCCCTTATTTTTTGCAATAGCGTAGATTTTATGTCTCTTTTTTGGTCTAATTTGATGCATTTCTTTAGCACCTATTCTCTAAGCCTTAAACTTTTTTTGCGAGATCATTCCACACATTTATTACAGCACTTTGAAAGCAAAAACAATTTATTTAACTTTTCAGAACAGAATTCTGCAGACTTTGGGACCAGATTGATTTTTTTTCCTGAGGATCACATGCTGGTGTCTGTATTTCCAGATGGAAAAACCACAGACACGGAGTGGCATGTAAAATTGTGCACCTCTTTTAAAAGTGAATTAAATGAGTGAATGCACCAGACAGTTAAACTTGAAATGGCAAGCAGGTAATTTCCCCCAAATTGGAAAGGGGTCATATCATCACAGGCTACATCTGCAGAAGTAAACTAAGCAGAGCCAGAGCACGGAGCATTTTATTCAGTGTTATAGATGTAGCCGTAGAGACTGCAGTGGTTTCCAAATCACATCCTCATCCTGCTGTGGTGCACATTTACAGATGCAGGAGGGACAGCTGACATTTGGGGACTGACTGGCTATCTCCTAAAGACAGGCAAACACGATGCTCTGGACTACAGTGCGGATGTGTCCCTCAGCCATGGCAAACAGCTCTGCTCTTCTCCATTCTTGCCACCAGCTCCAGTCTCAGGTCATGTCACCCAGAGCCAGCACTGTGCCTCCTCAGCTACACCCCTCCAGCGAAGCGTATGTGGAGAATGAGCACACACCGTGCATGAAAGACGGACAGTGAGTACAGAAGCAGTTTGTAGCTCTGGAGGTCAAAGTCCTGCAGAGGTCAAAGAATAGCAGGTTCAGACAAAAAAAAAAAAAAAGAAAAAAAAAAGGCAAAAAACAAAAACAAAAAAAAAAAGGAAGGAAAAGTCTTCCTGTGACCTCATAAAGCAGCATGATCTAATCCTGAGCAACATCCCAAACTCATGAAATGCAGCAAAATGCAGTAGTAAAAAACCAAAACCCTAAAGCAAAAATTGTGGGTGAAATACTCAAGAGTATGTAAACAATTTAGGAACTAAATTTCCACTAGTCCCCAAGCTTCTGAAAATTTTACTTCTCATTGACTCGGTATGAATATCTAAAGCCTTTTCAAATTTCTTGTAACAGGGTGCGTTTGCTCTCCATCCTTCTCTTTGCCATTGTGTGCCATTTCCCTGCCTTGCTCTGGCCAGAGCTGGCTGCATGTCCAGCAGCAACACGCAGGCAGTTATCAAAGCTAAAATTGCTCCTTATAAAAAGCCCACCACGTTAAAGGTGGAGACAGAGAGGGATGTTCAACTCTGAGCCCCACCTGCAGATAGGGAAAGGGAGACGATCCCAAACACAGGATGAAGGAGGGCGGCCTGATTGAACTCACCACCGCTTCCCCACACCACCTGCAGTCCTGGGGAGCTCCTTGCCATGCTGAAATAAAACCTGGGGCTGGGCAAACTCCCAGCCCCTGGAAGCGGCCGGCTGAGGGAGGATGCTCGCCTGTTCCCCGGGAGTGAATAGTGTTCCTGCCCTGGCAGGCGGCCAAGTGCGGCAGCCGCCTGCGCCCTGCCCCCCCAGCCTCTTCAAACAGAAGTGACACAAGGCACACTCTTGCTCACAGCCTGCTGCCGCGCAGGAGGTTGGGAGAAGAAGAGACTTAGTCTTTCACAGCTGGGGGGCTCTGACTTTGCAAGCTGAGGCACGATTAAGATGGAGGATGAGGGGGGAAGAGGGGGGAGAAGGAGAGGAGAGATGGAGGAAGGGACTCTCCTCTGGCTGGCGGCACAAGGCTGAGTCCCTGCCTCTCCGTCGCATTTTTGCCCCACGCCGCCCCTCACTGCAGTCCTCCAGGAAACAACCAGGAGTAGTTCAGGACATGAACCTGCAAAGACCCCCAGCTTTCATTAACCCTGCTGTGACACGGGGCTAATTAGCTCGAGTATGGCGTCACGCTAACGCAACATCTCTGTTTCCAGGACCCAAACAAGGACTGTTTCCCAGCGTCCCCTCCTGCCCCGTGGATGTATGGGGGGGGGCAACAAGAAATCACATGTGTGGGGCAAGACTGAACATACAGAGATAGCAGAGAAATGGGGAGTATATTTTTATTGGCATAGTAACAGTATATTGGCATGTATGTAACTATCCTTGTGCTTATATAAGGATGTGATCTTACTGGGAAGGACTTCAGAAATGGCAGGAAGGAGGCAGAGCCTAAGGAGTGATGTGGCCATGCACTGGGTGGGTGACACTGGCTGGCCAGGGGCAGTAGAAGGACATTCAGAAAGGGACCTTGCCTACCAAATAGTGAGGAAGCTGCCTGTCAGAGAAAACAGCGGAGCCCATCAGAACTGCCACACGTAAGTATTCGCAGAGGACTGTACATCTTCATGGTAGCTGAGAGGTGGATTTCTTCTGGCCATTCATCATTCGTAAGAGTCTGAAATCCCAAACAGTCCTTCAAGAAGGAGAGTGTGAATGAGGCCCAGGAGGAAACAAGGAGCTGCTGGAGAAAAGCCAAATATACCAGCCCGGACACCTTCAAAATGGTACAAAAGACATCTCAGCTAGGTGTACAGCAGCAGCCACAGAGGCACAATAGCCAGGGATAGAAGCCATGCAGCTCCCCCCTTTAACATCCCAGCAACCTGACCAGATCCCAAGCTATGGAGAGGGTAGGCATTTCTTCAGGTGTACATTGAAGCCTGGCATGAATACTCTGCTACCTGCACCCCCTAAAACCAAAGACACCAAGGCAAAATAGCCAGAAAGGACCTGCATAATAAAGGTTGATCCTTCAAAGGACATCTCTGATGTCCTGATGGTCCTGATGAGACCATCAGGACATCAGAGACAAAGAGAAGGACTTGGGCTGTCATCTGTGCCTGTAGTCTGCAGTAGACACACCCGTAGTCTGCAGTGCATTTGTCTTCACAACACTGCTGTGAGGTACAGAAGTGCTCTGGGAACATGAGGCCTGAGTCTGATAGAGCCTCAGGCCCCCATCCAGGCTAAAATACATCCAACTCCCATCACATTCAATGGGAATTGAACACCTAAACACCCTCAGCCTTGGTGGGGCTGGGCCTCATTAGCTTGCTCCAGATGACGGAGACGAGAACTGAACCTGAGCACCTGCCTAATGGTTTAGCAGCCAAAGAGCCTCATCTGTCTCTTCTGGGGCAGAAAAGGCAGAAGGTAAAGAAAGCTGGAAGGGGGGGGGGAGCTGCAGAAGAAAGGAGGGACACCAAGGGGTAAGGTTATGTGGAACCACAAGCTGGATTGCGGGATAGGAGAGAAAAATTCACATCTAGACACCTTGCAGGCAAGCCACACTAGGGAGCACCCCAAAAAGCCTGCAGTAGACCCCGACTGAGGGCCATGTGGGGGGACCTTTAGGAATGCGCTGCTCCAGGGATACCTCCGGGCAGCGCGCACGAGGCCCATGCTGTGTGGGGAATGCGAAGAACTGGTCTTTTGTTTCATGCCCCTTTGTTTTAACCTCTTGAATCAAAGACCCCAGCTGCTATGCCGGGAGAGGCTAGAAATTAATCCAATTAAAAAAATAAATTCCCTGTGGAATCAAAACTGCTCGCCAGGTGGGGGGTATGGGCATGCAATTTCTTTCTTCTGCAAAACAAACTCTTCTAACTCACATTTCACAGAAGGGAGATACTGGCAGGAAAGCATTTGGAGCAAATATAGCAAACAAATGACTGGGATGATACATAACCCCGGTACCAACCCACAGCTCACGGGAAGGATCGCAGCCTCTGTCTTCTATAGCCTGCATGGCCAGAGACAGAAGCACAATGCCGCATGCTACCCTCCAACACAAACAGTCATAGAGCAACAAAACCCTTTGCCGCTTCGTTCCACTCTTTTGTTTTCCAGGGTTTTTTGGTCAGCCCCAGGCTTGTGGAGCTTGACAGGTTAACCCACACTTCCTTGGTTGCAGCAGACGTGATTAAACAGGGGGGGATTGTTTAGGCCGTGAAGCAGAAGGAATTCCTTTGTTTTTGTAGATCACTCCAAGGCAGCCGAGCCTGCCACGATGCCCAAGAAGAAAGAGGCAGGGGTGAGCATGGAGATGGGTTTCCAGGGAGGGAGGTCATGCCACCCGTCTGCAGGCTCAGAGATGAGGGGTGGGGGGACATGTTGCATCCCATCTTTACGGCTGTAGAGAAGCTGGCCAGACCCTCTGGGTGTGTGGGTGAGTGGGACGAGCTGACCATGCCCAGATAGCCTGGCTTCTCCCTGCCAGGCTCAGCAAAGCCACAGTAAAGTCATACCACCCTTGGACTCGTCCTACGAGGGGATCCCACCCCATCTCCCCAAGGGTTTGCAGTCACTGCTGAGGGGAACTCAGGCCAAGGAGAGAGGGGGACTTTCAATAGCCAGGGCTTTGTGAACCTAAGATCTCCTGGGAAAGGCGGAGCACATGTAACACAGCCACCCCTTCTTAAAGCCTGGCTTGCTTCCACCACCCTGTGTGTGCATTAAGCAGCTCATCCCTCAAGGTGCATATAGTCCTGAGGTACTGGGCTAGATCTCTACTGGAGTCTTACCTTCTCTTGCAGCCCAAAATGTAACACCTCTTAGCTTATCTCCATCGACAGACACCACTGGTGAGGATCCTGGGCACCTGCTGAGAGGAGGAAAGCTATACCCTGTTGCACCAGGGACACCGACACCTTGGGATGTATGCAGACCTACTGTGCTGCAGGTGATGGTGAAAAGGGCCAGAGCTAGAAAAGCCTGTGCTCAGCTGAAGGAGTGAAGGGAAGAGGAACAGGAGATCCTGGTTTTTGTCACCCTGTGTTAAGGCAATAACTATGTAAGGAGAGAGGAAGAGCACCCACAACAGTTATTTCTAAGAGCTGGATCAGAATCAGGGGAAAAGTAAATTTAAAGCTAAAAAAAAAAAAAGGCACCTGGAGTGATGTACTGGCCATGTCTATGACTTGGTTGCTGTCGGCATCAGGCTGGTGGTCTAGGAGTGCTTTCACTCCTTGGGAACAACACATTACCTGGGGATTCAGGTTCACAGGGATGGGTCGAGGAGTCCTGCTTTTTCCTTAGCCTGACACCCACCTCTCAGAGCAGCTTTGACTTCTGTGTCCAAGAGGTACAGGAAGGAGCTTGGCAGCAGAGATCAGACCTCTGGACACTGCAAAACGTCTCGTTCTTAGCAGGCTCTGAGTCTCCACAACAACACTAAGTGCAAGTGAGCTGGTAAATTATTAAAACAACCTTGCAACAGCTCCGGAGAAAACACCAGTGCCTCCGATTCAAAGGAAAGGCTGTGGTGTGAGAATCCCCATTAGTAACAATACGCACAGTTTGCAAGAACATATGTCCCCGCATGGAGCAATCAACCAATCTGGGCTGTTTAACCACAATATTTCAAAGTGCTTTTAATGCAGCTGATCCGTATGTTTATTTTTGAGCTGTAAAACGTGATTCTTCACTAGCCTTTCAGAACACTTCTGTAATGGACTCTATCCAAACTATTGGGGAGAAGGCTTTGCTCCAGCGGAGCAACTGATACTTGTTATTTTTAAAATTAAAGTCACGATTAGGGAAAAAGAATAACCCAGGCAGACAGAAAGTACATTTTGCCCTCTAAAAAAAAAGGCAAGAGGAGCAAGACCCCACTGGGACCCTCTTAAGAATGGGTTTGGATTGAAAATGTGTGAGATGGGGACCGGCTGGATGGGAAAGGGGAAGTATTTCCAAGCCTCTTCTGATGCGGATACTTGTGCACACATTGAAAATACAGCCCTTTGCACCCTTTTCTCCTGCAAAGTGCGTAGGAGGTGAATGCAGTTCCTGGTTTATTGAATGATTGATTTTTTATAAAGAATAAGAGCTCCTCGTGGAATAGCTATGCCTTTGTTTTTCGTGAATACGCGTTGCTTTTCGGGGGGGGGTGGGGGGGGGGGGTGGAAAGGTTTGATCTCCTTCCCTGCTCGATCTAATCCTAATTAAAAATAAATTACATGCTGTATGGAACTTGAAATGGCAAAGATAATCCTGTTACACACGAGGGGCCTC